>NW_028187947.1:0-7000 GCF_964204655.1 Triturus cristatus | reverse complement strand
CTATTTCGACCAATTTCAGGCATTAAATGACTCTAAACGCACTTAATTTAGTTCCAAAAGTGAACATTCACAAGCAATAGTCATTTACAGTCAAAAAACTTAAACATTAAAAAACTACCATTTCTGACCATCTGGAGACAGTTCGACAGGTCACGGGTCATCGTTTTTCATCAGAAAATAGATTTTTTGGATTGTAGAAAAATTGATTCAAAATGTCATTTGGATTGTGCCTCATTTTGAATAACTACTTTTTAAAGCCACAATGTGACCAAAATTGCCATTTTTACAGACTTTTTCTCCTACTCAGATGCTTCTATTTCGACCAATTTCTGGCATTAAAATGACTCTAAACTCACTTAATTTAGTTCCAAAAAGTGATAATTCACAAGCAATAGTCATTTACAGTCAAAAAATTAAACATTAAAAAATTACCATTTCTGACCATCTGTAGACAGTTCGACAGGTCCCGGGTCATGGTTTTCATCAGAAAATTGATTTTTTTGGACTGTAGAAAAACTGATTCAAAATGTCATTTGGATTGTGCCTCATGTTGAATAACTACTTTTTAAAGCCACAATGTGACCAAAATTGCCATTTTTACAGACTTTTTCTCCTACTCAGAAGCTTCTATTTTGACCAATTTCAGGCATTAAATGACTCTAAACTCACTTAATTTAGTTCCAAAAAGTGATAATTCACAAGCAATAGTCATTTACAGTCAAAAAATTAAACATTAACAAATTACCATTTCTGACCATCTGGAGAAAGTTCGACAGGTCACGGGTCATCGTTTTTCATCAGAAAATTGATTTTTTGGACTGTAGAAAAATTGATTCAAAATGTCATTTGGATTGTGCCTCGTGTTGAATAATTACTTTTTAAAGCCTCAATGTGACCAAAATTGCCATTTTTACAGACTTTTTCTCCTGCTCAGAAGCTTCTATTTCGTCCAATTTCAGGCATTAAACAGACTCTAAACTCACTTAATTTAGTCCCAAAAGTGAAAATTCACAAGCAATAGTCATTTACAGTCAAAAAACGTAAACAATAAAAAACTTACCATTTCTGACCATCTGGAGACAGTTCGACAGGTCACGGGTCATCGTTTTTCATCAGAAAATAGATTTTTTGGATTGTAGAAAAATTGATTCAAAATGTCATTTGGATTGTGCCTCATGTTGAATAACTACTTTTAAAGCCACAATGTGACCAAAATTGCCATTTTACAGACTTTTTCTCCTACTCAGAAGCTTCTATTTCAACCAATTTCAGGCATTAAAATGACTCTAAACTCACTTAATTTAGTTCCAAAAAGTGATAATTCACAAGCAATAGTCATTTACAGTCAAAAAATTAAACATTAAAAAGTTACCATTTCTGACCATCTGGAGACAGTTTGACAGGTCACGGGTCATCGTTTTTCATCAGAAAATTGATTTTTTGGAATTGAAAATTGATTCAAAATGTCATTTGGATTGTGCCTCATGTTAAATAACTACTTTTTAAAGCCTCAATGTGACCAAAATTGCCATTTTTACAGACTTTTTCTCCTACTCAGAGCTTCTATTTCGACCAATTTCAGGCATGAAAATGACTCTACACTCACTTAATTTAGTTCCAAAAGTGATAATTCACCAGCAATAGTCATTTACAGTCAAAAAATTAAACATTCAAAAATTACCATTTCTGACCATCTGTAGACAGTTCGACAGGTCACGGGTCATCGTTTTTCATCAGAAAATTGATTTTTTGGACTGTAGAAAAATTAATTCAAAATGTCATTTGGATTGTGCCTCATGTTGAATAACTACTTTTTAAAGCCACAATGTGACCAAATTTGCCATTTTTACAGACGTTTTCTCCTACTCAGAAGCTTCCATTTCGACCAATTTCAGGCATTAAAATGACTCTAAACTCACTTAATTTAGTCCCAAAAGTGAAAATTCACAAGCAATAGTCATTTACAGTCAAAAAACGTAAACAATAAAAACTTACCATTTCTGACCATCTGGAGACAGTTCGACAGGTCACGGGTCATCGTTTTTCATCAGAAAATAGATTTTTTGGATTGTAGAAAAATTGATTCAAAATGTCATTTGGATTGTGCCTCATGTTGAATAACTACTTTTTAAAGCCACAATGTGACCAAAATTGCCATTTTTACAGACTTTTTCTCCTACTCAGAAGCTTCTATTTCAACCAATTTCAGGCATTAAAATGACTCTAAACTCACTTAATTTAGTTCCAAAAAGTGATAATTCACAAGCAATAGTCATTTACAGTCAAAAAATTAAACATTAAAAAGTTACCATTTCTGACCATCTGGAGACAGTTTGACAGGTCACGGGTCATCGTTTTTCATCAGAAAATTGATTTTTTGGAATTGAAAATTGATTCAAAATGTCATTTGGATTGTGCCTCATGTTAAATAACTACTTTTTAAAGCCTCAATGTGACCAAAATTGCCATTTTTACAGACTTTTTCTCCTACTCAGAGCTTCTATTTCGACCAATTTCAGGCATTAAAATGACTCTAAACTCACTTAATTTAGTTCCAAAAAGTGATAATTCACAAGCAATAGTCATTTACAGTCAAAAAATTAAACATTAAAAAATTACCATTTCTGACCATCTGGAGACAGTTCGACAGGTCACGGGTCATCGTTTTTCATCAGAAAATTGATTTTTTGGACTGTAGAAAAATTGATTCAAAATGTCATTTGGATTGTGTCTAATGTTAAATAACTACTTTTTAAAGCCTCAATGTGACCAAAATTGCCATTTTTACAGACTTTTTCTCCTGCTCAGAAGCCTCTATTTCGTCCAATTTCAGGCATTAAACAGACTCTAAACTCACTTAATTTAGTCCCAAAAGTGAAAATTCACAAGCAATAGTCATTTACAGTCAAAAAATTAAACATTAAAAAACTTACCATTTCTGACCATCTGGAGACAGTTCAACAGGTCACGGGTCATCGTTTTTCATAAGGAAATTTATGTTTTGGACTGTAGAAAAATTGATTCAAAATGTCATTTGGATTGTGCCTCATGTTGAATAACTACTTTTTAAAGCCTCAATGTGACCAAAATTGCCATTTTTACAGACTTTTTCTCCTGCTCAGAAGCTTCTATTTCGACCAATTTCAGGCATTAAAAAGACTCTAAACTCACTTAATTTAGTTCCAAAAGTGAAAATTCACAAGCAATAGTCATTTACAGTCAAAAAACTTAAACATTAATAAACTACCTTTTCTGACCATCTGGAGACAGTTCGACAGGTCACGGGTCATTGTTTTTCATCAGAAAATAGATTTTTTGGATTGTAGAAAAATTGATTCAAAATGTCATTTGGATTGTGTCTAATGTTAAATAACTACTTTTTAAAGCCTCAATGTGACCAAAATTGCCATTTTTACAGACTTTTTCTCCTGCTCAGAAGCTTCTATTTCATCCAATTTCAGGCATTAAACAGACTCTAAACTCACTTAATTTAGTCCCAAAAGTGAAAATTCACAAGCAATAGTCATTTACAGTCAAAAAATTAAACATTAAAAAACTTACCATTTCTGACCATCTGGAGACAGTTCAACAGGTCACGGGTCATCGTTTTTCATCAGAAAATTTATTTTTTGGACTGTAGAAAAATTGATTCAAAATGTCATTTGGATTGTGCCTCATGTTGAATGAGTACTTTTTAAAGCCTCAATGTGACCAACATTTCCATTTTTACAGACTTTTTCTCCTACTCAGAAGCTTCTATTTCGACCAATTTCAGGCATGAAAATTACTCTACACTCACTTAATTTAGTTCCAAAAGTGATAATTCACAAGCAGTAGTCATTTACAGTCAAAAAGTTAAACATTAAAAAATTACCATTTCTGACCATCTGGAGACAGTTCGACAGGTCACGGGTCATCGTTTTTCATCAGAAAATAGATTTTTTGGATTGTAGAAAAATTGATTCAAAATGTCATTTTGATTGTGGCTAATGTTAAATAACTACTTTTTAAAGCCTCAATGTGACCAAAATTGCCAGTTTTACAGACTTTTTCTCCTGCTCAGAAGCTTCTATTTCGACCAATTTCAGGAATTAAACAGACTCTAAACTCACTTAATTTAGTTCCAAATGTGAAAATTCACAAGCAATAGTCATTTACAGTCAAAAAATTAAACATTAAAAAATTACCATTTCTGACCATCTGGAGACAGTTTGACAGGTCACGGGTCATCGTTTTTTATCAGAAAATTGATTTTTTGGACTGTAGAAAAATTGATTCAAAATGTCATTTGGATTGTGTGTCATGTTGAATAATTACTTTTTAAAGCCTCAATGTGACCAAAATTGCCATTTTTACAGACTTTTTCTCCTACTCAGAAGCTTCTATTTCGACCAATTTCAGGCATTAAATGACTCTAAACTCACTTAATTTAGTTCCAAAAAGTGATAATTCACAAGCAATAGTCATTTACAGTCAAAAAATTAAACATTAAAAAATTACCATTTCTGACCATCTGGAGACAGTTCGACAGGTATCGGGTCATCTTTTTTTATCAGAAAATTGATTTTTTGGTCTGTAGAAAAATTGATTCAAAATGTCATTTGGATTGTGTGTCATGTTGAATAATTACTTTTTAAAGCCTCAATGTGACCAAAATTGCCATTTTTACAGACTTTTTCTCCTGCTCAGAAGCTTCTATTTCGACCAATTTCAGGCATTAAAATGACTCTAAACTCACTTAATTTAGTTCCAAATGTGAAAATTCACAAGCAATAGTCATTTACAGTCAAAAAATTAAACATTAAAAAATTACCATTTCTGACCATATGGAGACAGTTCAACAGGTCACGGGTCATCGTTTTTCATCAGAAAATTTATTTTTTGGACTGTAGAAAAATTGATTCAAAATGTCATTTGGATTGTGCCTCATGTTTAATGAGTACTTTTTAAAGCCTCAATGTGACCAACATTTCCATTTTTACAGACTTTTTCTCCTACTCAGAAGCTTCTATTTCGACCAATTTCAGGCATGAAAATGACTCTACACTCACTTAATTTAGTAACAAAAGTGATAATTCACAAGCAATAGTCATTTACAGTCAAAAAGTTAAACATTAAAAAATTACCATTTCTGACCATCTGGAGACAGTTCGACAGGTCACGGGTCATCGTTTTTCATCAGAAAATAGATTTTTTGGATTGTAGAAAAATTGATTCAAAATGTCATTTGGATTGTGGCTACTGTTAAATAACTACTTTTTAAAGCCTCAATGTGACCAAAATTGCCATTTTTACAGACTTTTCCTCCCGCTCAGAAGCTTCTATTTCGACCAATTTCAGGCATTAAACAGACTCTAAACTCACTTAATTTAGTTCCAAAAGTGAAAATTCAGAAGCAATAGTCATTTACAGTCAAAAAAATTAAACATTAAAAAATTACCATTTCTGACCATCTGGAGACAGTTTGACAGGTCACGGGTCATCGATTTTTTATCAGAAAATTGATTTTTTGGACTGTAGAAAAATTGATTCAAAATGTCATTTGGATTGTGCCTCATGTTGAATAATTACTTTTTAAAGCCTCAATGTGACCAAAATTGCCATTTTTACAGACTTTTTCTCCTGCTCAGAAGCTTCTATTTCGACCAATTTCAGGAATTAAACAGACTCTAAACTCACTTAATTTAGTTCCAAATGTGAAAATTCACAAGCAATAGTCATTTACAGTCAAAAAATTAAACATTAAAAAATGACCATTTCTGACCATCTGGAGACAGTTCAACAGGTCACGGGTCATCGTTTTTCATCAGAAAATTTATTTTTTGGACTGTAGAAAAATTGATTCAAAATGTCATTTGGATTGTGCCTCATGTTGAATGAGTACTTTTTAAAGCCTCAATGTGACCAACATTTCCATTTTGACAGACTTTTTCTCCCGCTCAGAAGCTTCTATTTCGACCAATTTCAGGCATTAAACAGACTCTAAACTCACTTAATTTAGTTCCAAAAGTGAAAATTCAGAAGCAATAGTCATTTACAGTCAAAAAATTAAACATTAAAAAATTACCATTTCTGACCATCTGGAGACAGTTTGACAGGTCACGGGTCATCGTTTTTTATCAGAAAATTGATTTTTTGGACTGTAGAAAAATTGATTCAAAATGTCATTTGGATTGTGCCTCATGTTGAATAATTACTTTTTAAAGCCTCAATGTGACCAAAATTGCCATTTTTACAGACTTTTTCTCCTGCTCAGAAGCTTCTATTTCGACCAATTTCAGGAATTAAACAGACTCTAAACTCACTTAATTTAGTTCCAAATGTCAAAATTCACAAGCAATAGTCATTTACAGTCAAAAAATTAAACATTAAAAAATTACCATTTCTGACCATCTGGAGACAGTTCAACAGGTCACGGGTCATCGTTTTTCATCAGAAAATTTATTTTTTGGACTGTAGAAAAATTGATTCAAAATGTCATTTGGATTGTGCCTCATGTTTAATGAGTACTTTTTAAAGCCACAATGTGACCAACATTTCCATTTTTACAGACTTTTTCTCCTACTCAGAAGCTTCTATTTCGACCAATTTCAGGCATGAAAATGACTCTACACTCACTTAATTTAGTTCCAAAAGTGATAATTCACAAGCAATAGTCATTTACAGTCAAAAAGTTAAACATTAAAAAATTACCATTTCTGACCATCTGGAGACAGTTCGACAGGTCACGGGTCATCGTTTTTCATCAGAAAATAGATTTTTTGGATTGTAGAAAAATTGATTCAAAATGTCATTTGGATTGTGGCTAATGTTAAATAACTACTTTTCAAAGCCTCAATGTGACCAAAATTGCCATTTTTACAGACTTTTCCTCCCGCTTAGAAGCTTCTATTTCGACCAATTTCAGGCATTAAACAGACTCTAAACTCACTTAATTTAGTTCCAAAAGTGAAAATTCAGAAGCAATAGTCATTTACAGTCAAAAAAATTTAACATTAAA
>NW_028187946.1:0-41057 GCF_964204655.1 Triturus cristatus | reverse complement strand
AGAAAATGGCAAGCAACAATTTATATATATATATATATATATTCACTGAAAAAACCATGGGTTTCACACACGTTATAGTTAGGAATTAGCATTTAAAAAACCTTAGAAATTCAATGAAAAAACCAAAGGTTTCACACATGTTATAGTTAGCTGGACATTTCACTCGTAAAAAACCAATGAAATTCCCCCGTTATAGTTAGTTCAGCTAACTATAACTCGCGCGCCCGCAATGCACTACTGATGACGTCACATATTACATCACTCATGACATGGTCAGTGACATCACTCATGACATCACTGATGACATCTCAAATGACATCACTGATGACATCATCCAGTGAATGTGTGTTTTTCTGAAAATTAAATATGTTTTAATATATGTATATCTCAAGGTCGATGGAAGAATAAATGAGTATATAAGTGTCTAAATTGATGATTTGTTTCTGAAAAATTGATTGTATTACTGACTGATTAAGTGTATCTTTTTGAATACATGGCTTAGTGAGTAATGTTTAAATGTGTAAATACCTGTATCAGTCTCTCACTTTGTATATAAGTGGCTGCATGGGTTGGTGAGTAGCTACATGAGTGTCTATATCGGTTAATAGTTGGTTTTTTGAGTATCAGTATGAGTGTCTGAGTGTCTTCATGGTGCGGTGGGGGGTATTACGTAGTGCATAGATGCATGAATGAGTGACTCACTGTTTGTATGTGTTGAAGACAGCATGTGTGCAGGACTGTATGGGTGGATGAGTGTGTGCATGGGTGTGTTAGTGAGTGAATGACTGTCTCAATAGTGTCTTCAAAAGTAACTACATATGTTTTAAACTAGTATATGTGACTATTGTTGTTTATAAGTGAGTATATGTGAGAGTGAGAGATTGGAAGAGTTCCAGTATGAATAAGTATGTGTTTCTATAAGTGATTGTTAAAAAGACTAAGTATGTGTAAGTTTCTGTAAAAGTAAGTGTGCTGGTGTGTGTATAACTGTATATGCAAGTAAATGGATGTTTGATTCTTTATTAGCATGAGTGACTATGTGTGTGAGTAACTCTATGGATGAGTGGGATTGTGTTACAGGATGTTTAGGTGTATGAGTACATATGATGTGTGAGTACATGTATGAGTGACTGTATAGGATTGTTGGTGGATGAGTGGATGTGTATGTGGATCTTAGAATTACTGAATAGGTTGTTGTAACTGTTATTGGTATGTCCATTGTTTTGAAAATTTTAGTGTCTATTTTTGAATGTTTGTATCAAAGGTTATATTAGGGTGAGAGGAGGTCTACCACTCTGTCACAAGGATAATGTCATCAGTGATGTCATTTGAGATGTCATCAGTGATGTCATGAGTGATGTCACTGACCATGTCATGAGTGATGTAATATGTGACGTCATCAGTAGTGCATTGCGGGCGCGCGAGTTATAGTTAGCTGAACTAACTATAACGGGGGAATTTCATTGGTTTTTTACGAGTGAAATGTCCAGCTAACTATAACATGTGTGAAACCTTTGGTTTTTTCATTGAATTTCTAAGGTTTTTTAAATGCTAATTCCTAACTATAACGTGTGTGAAACCCATGGTTTTTTCAGTGAATTTCAAAGGTTTTTTAAATGCTAATTCCTAACTATAACGTGTGTGAAACCCATGGTTTTTTCAGTGAATTTGCAAGGTTTTTTAAATGCTAATTTTTTTTTTTTTCTATTTTTTTTTACATATTTTTATTTTAATTTTCTATCCTTTTTTAAAGACTATGGTTACATTTTTAAAATTCTATAATATGTTTTTTTTAATATATTAAACAGGTAAAATGTATTTGCAATACATTTTTTCCTTTTTTTTTTTTTTTTTTTTAGTACGCGTACCGTAAGCTTACGGTAAGCGTACGGTTTACGCAATGTCCGTAATTTATCTACGCTGTTTGCGTATAGTTACGCAATTTGCGTAGCCGCGCGTACTCCGCGTGGGTCGCGTACGCGTGTACGCTACACGCGCACGTTACGCGGAAGTGTCGGGGAGTGACTGTTATGCGCATGGGCGCAAGCGCGTGTCTTTTTTACGCGCATGCGTACTTTTGCCGTAAGCGTACCGTAAGCGTACGGTAGGTCATGTGATCATGAAACACAACTTTTGATTGGTTGAAACTACTTTCAGTTTTAGAACTCTCCTACACCACACCCATTCCCCTCATTTCTGCTTGTGATCCCTTAGGAGAAGGAGCTGGGTTGTCTTTGTGATACGATGGCAGAACAGCAGAGCTCTTCTGAGAGTGAGGCTAGCAGCACTACCTTGAGGCAGAGAGCGAGGAAACAAAAGACCTCTTACGTATGGGATTATTTTACTTTTCCAGAAGGCCAGCAAAAGGTAAATGCACCCTTAGTGACTTGCAAGCTGTGTAAGCGTGTACTTTCAAGAGGTAATCCTGACAGGAAGTATTCCTTTGGGAATCACACCATGATGAGACACCTTAAGGATGTACACAGAAGGACACATGCTCGACTTACTGAAGGTAACCCTTCAGTAAATCAACCAAGCACATCCACAGCAGCTCAGCCTGGACCATCATCTGCAGAGCCGAGTCCTTCTTCTGCAGGTCAGGTGAGCCCTTCATCTGTGGGGGGAGCATCTCCTTTTTCTGGTCCTCTGGAAATTAACCCTCGGTTTGCGAGGGTTGAAGTACGGTGCGCCCATTGTCACGATCTAATTACTTATAGGGAGACCAGTGTTTCCCTAGTGAACAGTAAAATAGATCAGCACACTTGTTGTACCGTCTAATATTCCCAATCTTTCTTTCCTCTGTCCCTGCATGAACACAACGGCTCTTTTAAGAGCCAACCTTACCTTTCATCTATTTTTTATATATTTTTTTTAAAACTTTTTTTTTTTTTTTTTACCGTACGCGTACGGTACGCGTAATGTTTTTTTTTTTTTTTTTTAAAACACTAAAAATCAATTATCACATTACAAGGTCCTTGAGAGACAACAATTAAAAACTGCAAATGTGATTGTAGAGAAGTGGAAAAAAGGGACCATGACATTATTGACTTACCATTCCCACTCAAAAAAAGATTTATTCATTTAATTTATTTTTAATTGCTTTTAAAATGGTTATAGTTTTCGAAAATTTTCTATCTCAATCTGAAAAAAAAGAAAAAAGTATTAATATTTAATAAAACATTTAATAATACAGTACACATATTTACATATTTTTCAAAAAATATTTTTGCCTTTTTTTTGCTGTTTTCAGAAAATATTGCATTTCACTATAAATTGTGAAAGCAATTGCATTCATCATTTAACAGCAGGCAAAAAAAAAAATTAACAATCTCAAAGATTGTTTTTAAAAAAGCCCAGAATCTCTTTTTTCATAAACATAACTTTAAAGAAATGCATAATATTCTAAAAAAATATCATCTAATATCTATACTTATTTCTTTAAAATACCGTCTGATATTTTTGTTTCAGAAGTATAATCACAATAATATATGTCAAATAACTCCACAATACATCTGGTTCCATTTCCTTTAGGATGCTTGATTCCGGTCCAGGGAAGACATGGCTTGGCAGTTCGGGCTGGACTGTTCCCATGAGGCACAGGGTCAAGACTGATTTGCATATGGCCATGTCTGAACTGGGGTGGTGTGGTGAGCAAAATAACGATGGATTAAACCCAGATCTGTGACTGGGGGTGAGAGTTTTGCCATTGTGCAACATTCCGTCCATCATCTTGTGTGTTTTCCATTTCCTTTAGGCCAAATAGTAATTTTAAAATTCTTTTTTTGTTTAATTTCCAATGGTAATCCAATAAAAAACAAAAGTTTAAATTGTACAGATGTCACCGTTTCTCTGTAACATTTTGGTTTCCGAAAGATTAATTAATAATTAAATAAGTCCACAATAGAATTGTTTACTTTTCCGCATGGCCAAATAGTAATTTTAAAGATCTTTTTTGAAAAAATTTCCAATGGCAATCCAATAACATTCCAAAATTTAAATTGTGCAGATGTTACCGATTTTTTCTAAATTTTTGGTTTTCCAAAGTTTCCTTAAAAAATGGAAAAATTCCACATTACAATTGGTTACCTTTCCATTAGGCCAAATGATAATTTGTTAAATCTTTTTATTTGTAAATTCCAAATGGTAATCCAATAAAATGGTAAAATTGTTTTCTCCAGATGTTGTCAAATCTCTCTAAAATTTAGGTTTCAGGAAGATTAGATAGGAATTTGCTAAATCAAAAGGCAAACGTTGCTTAAAAATCAATTGGGAATCATTACACAGTGTCCAGCCTTTTTCACATTTAAGATAAACTGTGTAATGACCAGAAGTTACAGTAAGTCCATCATGGAAAATTATTGCAACTGTTACAAAAGTTTTTCCTGAAATTGATAATTGCTGTCCTGTAAACTTCTTTATTAAAGTATCCAATTTTGAACCATCAGCTCTACATCGTTGCATCATTAAAATTACATACTGTCTGTATTCCTTTAAAATTAATGTTGAAAACATGTCAGATTTACACTCACTGCATTGCATGCTATGATTAGCATCTTTAACTAATTTAGCAAAAGTGACTGTTTTACTCTCTGGCAATGTTAAATAAATAAACCTTTCAGAATCAACATTAGAGCCACATATATTATAACAGTTTTCACAACTATGTTCCCATTTATAAGAGAGACCAAATAAATTTTCAATGTTAACCCCTTCTTCTTCCAGTACCTGAAGAAAATAAATCAAGAATTCCTGTGCGTCTTGCTGTACATTTTGAGAAAACTGTGTTCGTCCTGAACATACATCTAAAACTTTTCTAATTTCAGTAGCACTTTCTATTTGAGTTTTATCATTACTCAGCTTTTCAAAAAGGAGACTCAGCATAGTACAGAATCTTTTTCCCTGATTTACTATTATCTGCTCTTGCAAACTTTCCAGATAAAATGCAACATTCAGCACTACATTAGCGTAGCAGTTGACACCAGAGCTATTTTCAAAATAACATCCTACAACCTGTTCTTCATT
This sequence comes from Triturus cristatus, assembly GCF_964204655.1. Taxonomy (NCBI): domain Eukaryota; kingdom Metazoa; phylum Chordata; class Amphibia; order Caudata; family Salamandridae; genus Triturus; species Triturus cristatus. The sequence continues at coordinate 36,035 of NW_028187946.1, read as the reverse complement.
TTCCTTATTCTTTTTGCTTGCAATTACTTCACTCCTCTTTTTTTTCCTCCTCTCTACATCTTCATTACAGATATTCTCATTTTTCCTTTTACGAGAAACTACACGTTTCTCCAACACAGGATACTGACCTAAATGAGGAGCATAGCTTCTTCTTAATCTATTATACTCCTTTACACAGTTTGTATCAGCACTAACTTTTGAATCATCAAAGTCTATCATGAATAAACCTGATAATGTTTTCGCTCGTGACAAAGCAACATATGCCATACCTTCTTTGAACACAGTTGAACCAATGTTCACAAATGCACAATCTACAGTCAATCCTTGAGACTTGTGAATAGTTACAGCATATGCTAGAGAAAACGGAAACTGCTTCCTACGTACATATAAGTCTTTCACAAGCATGAAACGAACTGTACAACGACAAATATCTTTAACTTCTTCTATCTGATCAAATTTTATTTTTAAACATTCAATTCCATCTTTTTTCTGATAATTAATAAAACCCACAACTCTTCCCATAGCTCCATTAACTAAACCTTTTTCAACATCCAAATTTCTCCTTAAAAATACTCTACAGTTCATGCAAACATATAGATTTTTTTCTAATCCAGCTGTTTTGGAAATCTTCTTCTCTAGTGAATCCAATTTATTTTTCAGTGTGCCTGTTAATGTGACAGTAATTCTTCCATCCTCAATTTTGTCCACTGCTTCCAATTTCCTGATATCTTCCTTTTCCAATTTCAAAAGCTCCTCATTGAATATTGAGCATTCACGTAGAGTTGGCATTAAGCAGATGACACTTTTGTTTTCTGCAATGTTCTTGTATATCTTCTCTGCAACTATTTCTTCCTTTGGAAATAAATTATGTAGCAGCCGAATCTGTAATGCTTTTTTGCCAGCTTCTGTGAGTAGTCCAATCCTGATATCTTTCAGAATACTTCCATATTCTTCATCGTTTGCTTGCCTCATATTAGTTGTAAGTTCCTTGTACTCAAAGAAGGACCAAATATTTGTATTACCGATGCTTCCCAATGACTTCTTCGTGTCTTCATGTGTCACAGTATTAAACACTGGTTGTCCTTTAACTGGAGTAAGTTGCAAAAGATCTCCAAAAACTATGACGTGTTTTCCTCCAAATAACACGTCATAGTCTGACTTCAGAATTTGCTGCATTCTTAAATGCACAAAGGCAAGCATTAAGTTCGATACCATGCTCACCTCATCAATAATGAGAACTTGCATCTTCTTCAATACTCTTGAAACTTCCAAGCATGCTTCTCCAGTTAGCTTGTTGTACTGTATTTTGTTCTCATGCTCCACTGGTAACATTAGCAAACAATGTAAAGTTATTCCTTTTATGTTATATGCTGCTAACCCAGTTGGAGCAGTAACCACACAAGACAAAGTAGAATCCGTTTTTTGCTGTAGGTAGCTTCTGATGACTTTTATAAGGAAACTTTTTCCAGTTCCAGCTTGTCCGCTTACATACATCCTGATTGGATGAAATGATGTGCATGAGCACTCTTTTTTTTCATGTAGAAATCCGTGATCAATTTTGTTTCTGATCTCTTCATAAATTTGTTGCTGCTCTTGATTCAGTTGTCTTTCCAAATTTTGTAAGTCTATAAATTCTTCTTGAGCTTGATTCATAGCTGTTTCCACTTCATTCATGGCTATTGATGCTTCATTTTCAACGATTGGTTGTCCTAGGGGATCTTGACTGAGTGTTCCTGAACTTTGGCTGTCCTGAGAACTGTCTCTAGCTATTTCTGCTGCAATTGTAGTTTCCTGTTCAATTTCTTCATTTAACATTTGCAGATAAGTTGTGAATGTTCTGCATTGTATGCTGTCTTTGCAAGCATTAAATGAATCTTCATAGCTTTGAAATTCTCCCAGTAGTTCATCCTCTGTACGCCATGGTTTAAACAGCTGTAAAAGAGCCAAGTAGTAAAATTCCATTTTGTCAGTAGTGTCGCAACTCAGCTTCCGGTGATTTATCAAACTTCCTTTTGTTTGCTTCACCAAACATCCTTCCTCACCAATGACTTTATATTTTCCATTGTTGATGTCTTCTGCGGCTTTCCGTGAATAAATGTAGTTCTGCAGCACTTCATAGAGACACATGTTCTCCAGATGATGACTTCTCTTTGGGTAATATGTATCCAACATGTTTGATTTCAAAATATCTGTACTTTCTGGGTCATTCTCGGCCAAATATTCAATTTCTCCAACAGATTTCAGTACCCGATTTCTCATTGCTGCAAGGCCTAAACTTGCCCAAATTATTCTTCTTGATTTCGAGTAGAGACTTGCAGAAGATAACCTATCTGAACATTCGTAGGATCCAATTTCTCGATGCGATAACATCTTCAAACTGAAACTGTACAGCTTCTTACTGACAGTTTTCTCGTGAGAAATCTCTTCCCACATTTCCTTCAATTCTGTTTTTTCTGATTTCGTAATGTAAGACGTTACATATCGAGCAACAGCAATGGAATTGTCAGCTACATACTGTATATCCATGTTAGCGTTCCACATGGATAAAATCACTGGGTTGTAGTCATTTATATTTTTTGATTCTTCTTTTCTTTTAAGGTTGTAGGTATTCTTAGGTGATTTTCTTGTGATAGTATGTCTCACAGCTGACATAAAACTGTTAACTCTTCCATTTGAAAGAACAGGTCTAGGAAATCCAAATCGACATCAAAGTGCCGATCACGATCCGGTAAAAAATGTCCCCGTACGACTCGTATCGGGTCTTTTTACCGTACGAATCGTACAAGTGCCGTACGAACTGGCAATCACGATTCGCATGGTAAAAAGTCCATACGAACCGCACTGGGAATCATTCCCCACACGTCCTCGGGTCGGAAAATGTGTCCGACACGTCCTCGGACGATTTACCTTACAAACGTAAAAATCCAAGTCCGACCGAGGAATCACGATCCATCCCGTGCGTCCAAGCCTACAACCGTATGGAAAAAACACCGTCCGCACCGAACACCTATAGCAACCATGGAGACATGTGCCCGCATACGCGCCCAACACTCCCCCCAGCCCCCGTACGTCCGACACGTACCCCCCGTATATGTATACCCCCACCCGTCTAGGTACACCCCAGTACGTTCCAGTCGTACCCCCACCCCAGTACGTGTCGTACCACCGTCAATGTACACCCCCCCACCCCTGTACGTGTCGTACCACCGTCTATGTACACCCCAGTATGTTCCAGTCGTACCCCCACCCCAGTACATGTCGTACCACCGTGAACCTACACCCCAGTACGTTCCAGTCGTACCCCCACCCCAGTACGTGTCGTACCAACGTCAATGAACACCCCAGTACGTTCCAGTCGCACCCCCACCCCAGTACGTGTCGTACCCCCCGTGTACCTACACCCCAGTACGTTCGAGCCCCACCCCCACCCCAGTACGTGTCATACCCCCGTGTACCTACACCCCAGTACATTCCAGTCGTACCCCCACCCCAGTACGTGTCGTACCACCGTCAATGTACACCCCCCCCTGTACGTGTCGTACCACCGTCAATGTACACCCCCCCACCCCTGTACGTGTCGTACCACCGTCAATGTACACCCCCCCACCCCTGTACGTGTCGTACCACCGTCTATGTACACCTCAGTACGTTCGAGCCCCACCCCCACCCCAGTACGTGTCATACCCCCGTGTACCTACACCCCAGTACGTTCCAGTCGTACCCCCACCCCAGTACGTGTCGTACCACCGTCTATGTACACCCCAGTACGTTCCAGTCGTACCCCCACCCCAGAACGTGTCATACCCCCGTGTACCTACACCCCAGTACGTTCCAGTCGTACCCCCACCCCAGTACGTGTCGTACCACCGTCAATGTACACCCCCCCCTGTACGTGTCGTACCACCGTCAATGTACACCCCCCCACCCCTGTACGTGTCGTACCACCGTCAATGTACACCCCCCCACCCCTGTACGTGTCGTACCACCGTCTATGTACACCCCAGTACGTTCGAGCCCCACCCCCACCCCAGTACGTGTCATACCCCCCGTGTACCTACACCCCAGTACGTTCCAGTCATACCCCCACCCCAGTATGTGTCATACCAACGTCAATGTACACCCCCCCACCCCTGTACGTGTCGTACCACCGTCAATGTACACCCCCCCACCCCTGTACGTGTCGTACCACCGTCTATGTACACCCCAGTACGTTCGAGCCCCACCCCCACCCAGTACGTGTCATACCCCCCGTGTACCTACACCCCAGTACGTTCCAGTCGTACCCCCACCCCAGTACGTGTCGTACCAACGTCAATGTACACCCCCCCACCCCTGTACGTGTCGTACCACCGTCAATGTACACCCCCTACTCCTGTACGTGTCGTACCACCATCTATGTACACCCCAGTACGTTCGAGCCCCACCCCCACCCCAGTACGTGTCATACCCCCCGTGTACCTACACCCCAGTACGTTCCAGTCGTACCCCCACCCCAGTACGTGTCGTACCAACGTCAATGTACACCCCCCCACCCCAGTACGTGTCGTACCACCGTCAATGTACACCCCCCCACCCCTGTACGTGTCGTACCACCGTCTATGTACACCCCAGTACGTTCCAGTCGTACCCCCACCCCAGTACGTGTCGTACCACCGTGAACCTACACCCCAGTAGTTCCTGGCGCACCCCCAACACAACCTCCTAAGTACGGAGCGCACCCCATGCCCCAACATCACAACCGCATGTACGAGTCGTACAAAGCCACACACAAGGACATAATCGTACAACCAAATGGCCCATGTACACACCGTACACACGCTCAAAACGCACGTACACAACCAGGACAAAATAAAACAACACAAGAATACACCATTCGAAAGGCACACAGCCACTAAACATGGCCAACAACAACTAAAATAACACAATCACTGACCTGCAACTGCCAAAAACAAACAGAGGCCCAATACACCACCACTCCTTATAACACACCCACCCAAAATTCAAAAACTGCCACACCCACCCATGGACCAATAAAAAGGGCCCACACACACAAACCATGAGCCTTTGCAACAGACTCACTGCTGCCAGACACCACAGAACCAGACTACAAGCTACACCACACCTTACACTTGCACACCTTCACACGACCACCCTCACAAACACCCTCTCATCACATTCACACACACACACAACCATCCACACCCCCCCCAACATCCACACACCCCCCACACCCACACCATCCCCACCCACACCCCTCACCATGCCCACTACCAAGAATCCAAAGTTTAGTCACCGAGAGTTGGAGGTCCTTGTTGATCAAATCCTCAGAGTCGAGCCACAGATCTTTGGAACATTGGTCAGAAGCACCAGCCAGGCAGCCAAAACAGCCATGTGGCAGACCATCGTCGATGCTGTGAATGCCGTTGCAGACACCAGGAGGACCAAGCAGGATTGCCAGAACAGGTGGTACGATCTGCGGAGGAGGGTCAGAGCCAAGAGGCAGGAGGAACACGACCAGGCCAACGCCACCGGAGGAGGGCCCTCCCGCAGAGCCGTACAGTACCATCACTGGGAGGAGAGGGTGATGGCCATACTGCCGGTGGAGGCAGTTGAAGGAGTAGAAGGACTCCGAGACCCGGGTGAGTACACAAACAACGCACCTCACATGGGGGGAACTGCAACCACAACCAAAATTACTAACAGGCACGCAACCACCACAAGCCATCGCATGACTCAACCACACTCCATGAGCAGGCACATGCCACTGCTGCCACCATGCCCCATGCACCCAGCTGGACAATGTCAAGTCACAGGCCACAGAAGACAACAACACATGACACGGTAACCCGGATGGCGGGAGGCTGGGCACCAAAAATCACATAGTGCGACTCCAAAGCAGACAACAATGCCCTCTGCCCATATGGCCTAGGTCACAGCCAGACAAACACTGTGTCCCAACACAGGAATGACTTGCCAGCAAATGGCGGACGCCTTGCATCAACACATGGGGGTGAAGGCACTGTTTTGCACATGACAGCAGCTAATGAACAGCCAACATTGTGAAAGAGTGGCAGCACACACCACCACAGCAGCAGCGCACAGACACACAGCAGACAAAATGGGTGCCTGGAGATCAGAAACAAACTCACATCAACAGGCCAAGGGCCACTCAAAGATCTGCTAACAGTGTGTGCCCAGGAAGCTGGGCCAAGGTGACAGAGGGTGACACACGGAGGGAGGGAGAGGGGGACACAGAGGGAGGGAGAGGGGGACTGAGAGGGAGGGAGACGGACAGAGGGAGGAGGCTGACACACGGAGGGAGGGAGGAGGCTGACACACAGAGGGAGGGAGAGGGGGACAGAGAGGGAGGGAGAGGGGGACTGAGAGGGAGGGAGACGGACAGAGGGAGGAGGCTGACACACGGAGGGAGGGAGGAGGCTGACACACAGAGGGAGGGAGAGGGGGACAGTGAGGGAGGGAGAGGGGGACAGAGAGGGAGGGAGACACAGGAAGATGGACAGAGGGAGGAGGCTGACACACAGAGGGAGGGAGAGGGGGACAGAGAGGGAGGGAGAGGGGGACAGAGAGGGACGGAGAGGGGGACAGAGAGGGAGGGAGAGGGGGACAGAGAAGGAGGGAGACACAGGGATAGCAAATCAGTCCTTTGGTGTGTGGGAATGTCTGCTCGTCAGCAGGTGGACTGCGTGCATGTAGACAAGGGTGGCCAGTGCCAGAACCCCCCCTCTTCATCATGGCAAAACGCAGGGCCATGTCACAACCTGTACACGAGCACAAGGACAGCCACCTGCATCATATAAGTGTGTGGATCCACTCCATGTGCACATGTACAGTGCTACAAGGAAGGCGCAAATGCATGGCTCGCCACACCTGCACACTCCACTGCTGACTGCAGTCACACTTGACGCAGCAAGTAAGACTGTGCCACACATAGTTAAAGGGGCCAAATTGGTGCCCAAGGGACACACCCATGCACAAGTGCACTGTGAGTGGAATGCAAGACAGATCCTAATTCCAAGAGGAAATGTGCCAACTTTGAAACGGATGAAACATGGATGTTGCATGGACCAAAATTAACATTTTCTCTCTCACACACAGGTCAACGTCGTGCTGCACCCCCCAACACTGGGGGGGAACACTCACAGGACCCGGATCTGCAGGAGACCGATCCCACCGGCAGCGACCACTCTCACCACTCTGCGGACGACCCCGACCGACCTGGCCCCTCTGGTGTCCAACCACCTGCAGCACCTGCGTCAGGTACAACCGTGCCAACCACCACCCCCACTCCTGCCACATCCCAGGAGACACCCAGGATCCCTGCCCCAACACCACAATGCAGCCAGGCTCGCCAGGAGGGACACGGTGTCCCGGGCACCCAGGAGGAGGCAGGCGACAACGCCAATGCCACCCCTCAGGGGTCCCGGAGACCCGATGTGCCCACAAGTGCAGGCCAGACGCAAGTGGGCAGGGGTGGTGGGAGTGGAGGACGGCGGAGGCGCGAGCCTGACCAGTTGGCTGGGGATCCGGTATTTTCCCATGTCCGTAACATCCTGGACTCATACCAGCAGGACACCACGGGCATGGCCCAGGTTGTGTCCGTCCTCGAGGGGATCAAGGTCCAGCAGGCCCAGCAACATGCGGAGCTAATAGCCTGTCTACAGGTACACCAACGGAGGATGGAGGACAGACAGGCTGAGCAAGTGACGGCGTTCCAGGGGATTCACGCTACACTCCGTCGGATGGCCGACACCATGGCCGACCCTCCCTGTGCCAGAAGGCGGAGAACATCACCACCCACAGGGAGGGATCAGGAGGAGGAGGAGGAAACATCCGACGGAGCATCCCAGACGTCGTCACGGCCTGCTGCTGAGGTTCCCCGCAGGAAGCCGGGTCGTCCACGGAAAGGACCGTGAGGGTGGCTGCTACATCACCATCTCCCAGGACACCTGGCCTGGCACCTGGCCCACTGGAGCAACAGCATCACAGCATCAAGAGACATTCTCTGCCACATGGCCCTGCTGGTCACTGGCTGACCAATGTTGACAAAGACTGTGACATGGACTCTGAGGATTTCCAATGGCAAGGACACCAACTCCCCTACTGAACTTTGGATTCCCTAATCCCGGAAAGCCCCTCACTTTGTTCCCCCCCCCCCCCCAATAATAAATCACACTATTAAGAGTAGATGCCTGCTGGTAGCATTATTACCTAACATGTGTCTTGTACAGTCTAAACATGCCTGAGTCATCTGTTCACTTCAACCATCCACACCCTGGGGCCTGAGTCTGGCACAGGACACATGGGTCACAGTTTATTAGGCAAGACAGACATGGAGCACCATACACACCCGTGATGCGCAGAACCAGCTGAGGGGGTGGCCGAACAACCGTGCTGACAGACACATTGAGTACAGCAACAGTCATGCGCAGAGGTCAGGGATCCTGGCCAGTGTCCTGGGGGGCACCCAGGTATGTGTAGACAGGTGGCAGAACCATGTCCTGCAAGCTTGAGTCCGGTGGATGCAGAGAATGGGGTCATGGACAACGTTGGATGCATGGGGATGGCACATGTCACAATACCCACACAGTCATGGACATCATGCCCAATACACAGTCTCAGCACACACACACAGCTTGCATCTTGCCACTCGACACATTGACACATAGCCACAATCAGGGAATACCATGCCAGACATGCAGGATGCACCGTGCCAACACACCAGCATTGACTGAGAAGAGGCACCTTGGAGGCATAGGGACACCTTTATTAGTCATGTTTTTGGGATTGCAGAGGCAACTTGAAGTACACATGAACACATCATGTGGAGTAACATGTGGGTCCAACACTGGCACCCCCCTTCTGCAGCACAAATGCGTGATAGCCATGGAACTGGCACACAAGTGTCGGCTAACAGCTAAAACCCACAGCTGCACACGGAGAGCCTGACATACACCATAGATCCGCTGATGTGGAAGTCCCACGCCATGTCAAGACAATGTTAACCGTATGTGTCCGAGGGCAGTGTCATACACATTGATGCCATCATCACAATCCACTATCCCATCACTGATGACTGACAACCAGGCAGCCCATCTATTCAGGTGTACCCAGCTGCATGTCGTGTCCCATGGGGATGCCACATGACTGCAGAGGAACCAAACCCCGACCGGGGCAGTGTGCACACATCGTGAACAACTGCCACACCCAATACACCCCAGATGCATCCCTTACCCCATGGAGACTTCCAAACGTGTCCGTGCCTGTAACGCTGAGTCAGCCCACGATGTCATGTCCATGAGGAATAGCAGTGCCACAACAATGCAACCAGCAAACGGCATGCGCAGGTACCTGGGGAAGAGAGACACACAAGAAGTCAGCCACAAAAAGCACAGCCACTTGCATGTGCATTTACTCGACACATGTATGGATGACAACATGCTAGGTCACAATTATGACTGGGGAAATACTACCATCACTGCCACCATCACTCCAGTGACACACCCACACACACCTCTGACCCACGTGCCATACATGCAGGTGGAGACACACATCACAACGCATGCCACACGGGGACCAATGCGTTCACACTCAGACCCTGGTACTCACCACTAAGCAAAGAAGTCGCGTATGAGCCGAGTCCGGATGTCCTCTTGCGGCTCCACATCCTCCACATCACTAGCCCCATTGCCAAGCCCTTCGTCCTCCACGGGTGGATGGTCCTCGTCATGTTGATTCAGGATGAGTGGCACAGCTCTTTCAACTGCCATGTTGTGCAGCATGCAGCAGACCATGAAGATCTTGCAGACCTTCGCCGGGGCATAAGGGAGTGCACCGCCGGTCTTGTGGAGGCACCGGAATCGGCTCTTCAGCATGCCAAACGTCCTCTCTATCACTCGCCTTGTCCGGCCATGGGCGGTGTTATAGCGGAGCTGGGCCGGCGTGATGGGGTTGCGGAGAGGTGTCAGCAGCCAAGGCATGTTGGGATAGCCAGCGTCCCCTACATGGGAAGCACATGGACATCGTTAGAACTGGTGAAGCGGTCGTGCTGGTCGGCTATACAGAATACAGGACAGACAGACTGTACCCACCAACAACACATGCCCGTTCGTTGCGCAGCTGCATCATCATATCAGGCATCCCGCTACGCCTCATGATGTAGGCATCGTGTGCTGACCCTGGGAAACGAGCACAGACATGTGAAATCACCATATTGGACAGACACACCACAAGGGCATTGATGGAGTGGTAGTGCTTCCGATTGCGGTACGCCACCTCCCGTGCGTGTGGTGGTACCAAACCTACATGTGTCCCATCTATGGACCCAATGACATGGGGCATCCCTCCCAGGGCATAGAATCCACGCTTGACCTCAGTCATCTGTTCAGGGGTTGGGAACTTGATGAAGTCATCCAGGTGAATCAACATGGCCTCCAAGAAATCATGCAGCACACCGCTGAACATGCTCTGGGACATGCCACCAACATGAGCTATGGCATTTTGGAAGGTACCCGTGGCAAGAAAATGTAGGGCAGCCATTACCTTCAGCTGGGGTGTCAGTGCCGTAGGATACCTGTGCTGCGGTTGCAGGTGTGGTGCCAGTCTCGCCGTCAGCTCCAGAATCAACGGTTGGGTGAAGCGGTAGAGCCGGATCCTGTCATTCTCCTGCATGGTAGCCAAGTCTGGAATTCTTCGGGCAAGAGGCGGCGCTCTGCAGTAATTTGGAAGTGACAAGGAAGAGTGAGTGCACTACGAGAACAACTCATGTCTACTGAGCACATGTAAATCTGGCAATACACACATGCTACATAGGGAGTCAGGTATGTGCTACATGCCCAGGACACGTATGGATGCAAGGTGACACTCCTTCCAAGACCCAGCTACACACGGTGATTGAGAACCTCCCCATGCCACGCCATGGAAATAGCTGTGTCCCAGTGCAAGTGCACAGCCCGACGCAAGACAGGAGTGACATACACCCACACATCAGCAGAAGTGGGATGCCGATTGCAGAGACTGGTAGCGGAACACTGGAGCCACAGGTCACATGACATTACACTAGTCCAGCCCACACACCTTGCCATGAAGGTGCACATGTCATGACTCACCACACATTCCTTGTGAGGATGCTGACATGGCCTTGTCACGCTACTCCGTGTCCCATGCATACATGTGCACCTCACATCCGATAACACATGTGGCATGGTGTGCGGAACAGTGTGCAATGACAATCTACACACAGCCACATGTTGGTTGCTGCAACGGCTGCAGCTTTTGAGGGTGCTACAACATCAACCTGATGTAAATCCCGGACACATATATGACATAGTCACATTGTGCACTGTGGGTAGTGACAAGTCAAGTGTCATGACCCCTGTACCGGGCATCATGGGACACTTCCGTGTGTTGGTGTCCGTGCCATGCCAGTGACGCTCACCCCAAGTGCGCAGTCCCACATGCACACATGTCAAAGGAGTCAAGGGCATGCCTGGCACACATTGCACCCTCACACAGTACACCTGTACACATCTCATCATACATCTGGTGCCTTCTCCACTCAGGAGGCATGTTCCACATCACAGCCTGTGACACCTGTGCCCCACACATGTAGTAATGCACAGACGATGCCTTGATGTCCATTCCTGGACAAGTATGTCCATCCATGGACAAGTATGTCCGCCCTATTCCTACCTGTGTGTCGCCTATCACCACAGTGATGTGTAAAAACCGCCGTACTGCTGCTGAGAGGGCCTGTGCATGTTCCCAAATCACTGTGGGAGTGCTGCCGTATGTGTACCCATCGTGATGGCGAGCGTACAGGCATTTGTACGGTCCGTAGCACTACGAGTACGCATACGCGTGCAGACCCATAGTGATAGGGCCGTACACACGCATGTACGCTCACTATCACTATGGGTCTGCACGCGTATGCGTACCCGTAGTGGTACGGACCGTACACTCGCATGTACGCTCACTATCACTATGGGTCTGCACGCGTATGCGTACCCGTAGTGGTACGGACCGTACACTCGCATGTACGCTCACTATCACTATGGGTCTGCACGCGTATGCGTACTCGTAGTGGTACGGACCGTACACACGCATCTACGCTCACTATCACTATGGGTCTGCACGCGTATGCGTACCCGTAGTGGTACAGACCGTACACTCGCATGTACGCTCACTATCACTATGGGTCTGCACGCGTATGCGTACTCGTAGTGATAGTGAGCGTAGATGCGAGTGTACGGTCCGTACCACTACGGGTACGCATACGCGTGCAGACCCATAGTTATAGTGAGCGTAGATGCGTGTGTACGGTCCGTACCACTACGAGTACGCATACGCGTGCAGACCCATAGTGATAGTGAGCGTACATGCGTGTGTACGGTCCGTACCACTACGGGTAGGCATACGCGTGCAGACCCATAGTGATAGTGAGCGTAGATGCGTGTGTACGGCCCTATCACTATGGGTCTGCACGCGTATGCGTACTCGTAGTGATAGTGAGCGTACATGCGAGTGTACGGCCCGTACCACTACGAGTACGCATACGCGTGCAGACCCATAGTGATAGTGAACGTAGGCATGCATGTACGGGCCGTTGCCATGCATTTGGGGTGCCCTAGGGCCCCGAAACGCACCGTACCTGTGTGTGATGCTCCAAATTACATAGGGGACAAGTATTAAGGCCTACATGCATGCTGGTTGTCATGGAGACCAAGTTCAAATTTCGAAATTGTTCTGGAAGGTGCACAGCAGAAGTCAGTTGGAATTCTTCTACTTTGTTGCAATGTGTTTGTGGGGCTGACATCATGCAGGAGAATGAAACCGATAGAGAACCCACAGACTGCTAGGTTTGAAGGGATTGGTGGAAACATAGGATGCAAATGTGAGTGACCAATCACTCTGTACTCCTGTGCATGAGACTGGGCAGAAGGGCACATATAAGGCAGCCAGGTCCCATGAGGGATCACTTGCCTGCACATCTTTGCATTCGTCGACCCAGCTGCTGCTACTGATTTCCTGGAACCATGTCAAGGGCTGTGGAGAGGACACAGCCATTCACCCTGGAGGAGAACATGGCTCTGCTGGATGTGATCCTCCCACAGTACTCCATGCTGTATGGGCGACCAGGGTATCAGGTGAGTGCATAGGCCACTGCCACAGACTGTCCCTATGTTGTGACTGTGACTTCTGCCATTGCGTCCAGGTGTAACACACATGCCATGTACTGTCGGGGGGGTCCCGGGGGGGGGTGCCTGATGTCTCCCAGCAGTGCCCTGAGACAGGAGGGGTGTGTGCAGAGTCCTCCCAGCAGTGCCCTGAGACAGGAGGGGTGTGTGCAGAGTCCTCCCAGCAGTGCCCTGAGACAGGAGGGGTGGGGGCCTATCACTCACAGCAGTGCCCTGAGACAGGAGGGGTGGGGGCCTATCACTCACAGCAGTGCCCTGAGACAGGAGGGGTGGGGGCCTATCACTCACAGCAGTGCCCTGAGACAGGAGGGGTGGGGACCTATCACTCAAAGCAGTGCCCTGAGACAGGAGGGGTGGGGGCCTATCACTCACAGCAGTGCCCTGAGACAGGAGGGGTGTGTGCAGAGTCCTCCCAGCAGTGCCCTGAGACAGGAGGGGTGGGGGCCTATCACTCACAGCAGTGCCCTGAGACAGGAGGGGTGGGGGCCTATCACTCACAGCAGTGCCCTGAGACAGGAGGGGTGTGTGCAGAGTCCTCCCAGCAGTGCCCTGAGACAGGAGGGGTGGGGGCCTATCACTCACAGCAGTGCCCTGAGACAGGAGGGGTGGGGGCCTATCACTCACAGCAGTGCCCTGAGACAGGAGGGGTGGGGGCCTATCACTCACAGCAGTGCCCTGAGACAGGAGGGGTGGGTGTGATGCACAGTGTGAGCCTTGATCATTGATTGTGACATTGCCATCATTCCACCTGTGTACCCACTGTGGCACGTACTGCTTTTGCCCTCACCAGGGGATGATGTCCCTATGACAAAGGTGCAATGCGTTGGCTGCATGACATGCCTTGTTGTAACCAGCTAATTTGTACCCATATGTCTCTCTGTGACATGTGGCTGGTGTATTGATGTGGTGTCACTTGTTCCTCCTCACAGGTAGGCGCCACTGCCAAGGAGCAGATCTGGCTGACCGCCGTCAGTGCCGTGAGGGGTGTGGATGGTCGGAGGCGGAGCCTGCCCCAGGTGAGGAAACGCTGGCAGGATATCCGGTGCTGGACGCGGAGGATTGCACGGCTCCTGCTGGGGGACTCACCTGAGAGCCACAAGAACCGCGGCTGCCGCCGTCTGAGCCACCTCCACAGGCGTGTGCTGCCGGTGGTCTTTCCAGACCTGGAGAGGCGCTTACAGGCGATGCAGCAGCCGGAAGGGGGTAGGTACATGTGTGTTTGTTGTGTGTCACCGGCATTTGTAAGGGCACAGTAGCATGAATTCACTGGCAGGGTTTAAAGGTGCTGTGCAGATCCTGTTTGCCCCAGTATAGCGCTGTGCCCCTGCCACCCTTCCCCTCCTTGCAATGTGTTCCCTGGTCTGTGTGTAGTCACTCCTTCACAAGGTAATGTAGGCTGGCGCTTTGTCCACGAGAACAATGACTGTAGCATCATGTGTGGGGGTGGTGTGTAACAGGTTGTGGGACCTTGCCTGTGCACTGTCAAGTTCACTGCATGTGGGTTCCATGTCAGTTGGCACTGATGCTGACTCCAGACATGGGAGTTGGTCTCTCATGTGTCATGCCTTACAGCGCGCATGTCCTATGTAGTGGCCTGTGACATGATGTGCATGAGTGTGCGAGACACATAGTGCAGGGATGGTGACGTGTGTTGCAGTCATTACCATTCAGTAGCATGTAGTTGCGTGCCCACTACTGTCCCCTGGGGCACCTTTTCCTCAGTGGTGTATGTGTCATCATAAACGTGGCCAATCTCAGTGTCTACAGCGTAGGTTGTGCTCTGTGCCATTGTCCCCTGTCACCATGTATATAGACGTGCTATTTTGTACAGGTGTCCACTGTGCAGCCTGACCTGATTGTCCTTCTTCATACTCACAGTTGCCAGTGCCTGTGTGTCTTTTTATACTCATCTGAGGATGGGCACTGGTACCTCATTATTTGTATAGGCGCACCTTGGCTGTTTGGCGTCCAATCTTGCTTTTTGCCTGCCCCTGTGTGTATCACCCAGACTATGAGATGTTGGTGCCACCTGTGTCTCAACAATTTGCCTCGTGTAGGGTCTTGTTGGGGCGGGCAATGCCTATGTGTTAACTCCTGATTTCCACTTGCTGGGTCTGGGCAGTGTGTGATGTGTCTGGACACACACGCAATGTGCAGTGACCGAGTCATGTTGTGCATGTTTTCAGCATTACCTATGCAGCATGTGTCTCAAGTTCATGGATATGGTCCCTGGTCATCGGTATTTTCGCCAACGCTGTGTGGTGCAGATGCAGTGCTGGATTGTCCCCAGGGCCTGGGTGCTATGTCAGACTCCGTTTCCTGTGTTTAGCTATTGTCTCATGCTCTCCATGGTATTTCAGTGGCATGGTGGCTCAACCAACTGTGTGTTTCATGCCCTACATCGGTACCCTGTTCAGTAGATGTTAGGGATCTTCCTTTTCAGGCCATGCAATGTTACCTATGTAGATTGGACTCATGTGACAGATGTGTACAGGTGTCTGATTAATTTCTGTCTCTCCACCCTGCCCACAGCATCGTCGGGGGACACAGAGGGAGACATGGACACAGACCAGGCGGAGGGACCGAGCACCAGTGCCAGCCGTGACATCGGGTCTGGCACATCGAGTGGGACAGAGGCGGAGGAGAGTGTGGCCGAGGACCTGTCGACTGGCACATCAGACTACGAAGCTGACAGGTCCGAGGAGGATGTCTCCGAGTGGGCGGAGGCTGCACCAGCAGCTGACAGCGGAACAACACCTCGCACCGCCCCCTCAGTTTCCACCAGCCGCCTCCCACTTGCTCGTGTCCCTTCCCAGCGTGCCCGGTCACAGCATGTCTCCTTCCTGCCAGGCACCGCACCCCCTGCCCCTGTCTCCACTGCTGCCGCCAATGCAGAGTCTGTGGACATCCAGCGGCAACTGCAGGTTGGTCAGGCTGCGATCCTTAATGTCCTCCATGCCCATGGCAAAACCCTCACCAACATCGAGGCTTTCTTGGAGGGCATTCATTCATCGCAGGCTGACCAACGCAACTTGCTGAGGTCCATAGACTCCACACTGACTGCAGCAGTGGGTCTCCTGCAGCGCGACCTCCCCCCACCTACCCCTGCCCCATCCACACTTCCCACTCCCATGCCTGTCCCACGTACACCCAGACGTCGGCATGCACCCACATCAACGGACACGGGCACCACACCAGCAGGGAAGGTCCACCACACTCCTCCTGACACGCACACACAGGGTGAGGTAGGCACACCCACTGGGTCGGGGGGCAAACGTGTGACACGCAGCCATAGTGGGAGTCCGCATTCCACCCAGTCCACTCCCTCCAAATCCCCTCCCCTCAGCTCTCCTGGCCACATCTCCCCCAAGGACTCCTTCATGGCAGCTCTGTCCCTGAGCCCCACAGTTACACCACCACGCAAGCGGTCAAGGAGGTCCCCGGTCAGGGTGGTTGAGTCTCCCCCCCTGTCTTCACCCTCCCCCGGTGGCGCTGCGACCCATCCCTCTGACCCCCCCCCTCCTTGGGGCCTGAGGTCCCTTCGGGTGCAGGGGACTCCCTGGAGGACCTTGCAAAGGTGTGTAGTGCCATCCTGGCCTCCGCCTTTGGCACTGACCCACCCCCTGTGGTGGAATCCTCCATCCCTGCACCCACAACGCCGCCCCTTTGCCCTGATGTCCCTGCGGTGCCTGTTGCTCCCCCCCCCCCCTGATGCCCTCACCAGTGTGGAAGACGATGCCATTTGACTGTACAGGCAAGGTAGGGGACACGCATCCCACTGTGTCCCCCATCCAGCTGAGAATCATTGACTGCCCTATGGGCTTTGTGAAGATTGAACTGCCTGCGATCCACGGACATTGTGCTCATGCTGAATAAAGCTTAATTTTGTTTTCATTATCACACTACTGCTATGCTGGTATTGGTGTTGGTGGGGCTGCTACATGGTTTTGGGTGGTGTGTAAGGGTTTGGGTGTGTGGGATATGTAGTAGTGTACTGCTCATTGGTGGGACCCTGTGATCTGTGTGCCATCACAAGGTGTTGGCTAACTTTCTTTGTTCATGTAAGCAGTTACTGCATGGTGCACTTGTCCCAGGGTGTATTCCTTCCTCTGTGTACCCAGCTTTCTTCCCTGCAGGGTGTTCCCAATGTTTAGCGCAGAGCTGTGTCTACATGAGCTGTGTGTGTGATGGAGCCCTTCTACTTTGGCCATGCATGCAGGGCCATGTCTCCACCTGCAACAATCGTGGCATCCTTGGTGATCACTGTACTTGTGTGTGGAGTCTGTTGACATGAGTTCATGGGGACATGTTCCCTTGTAGCCAGTATGCATGTGGATAATTCTGGCCTCACACACATGTGTTACACCCCTCCTGTCTCAGGGCACTGCTGTTAGTGATAGGCACCCACCCCTCCTGTCTCAGGGCACTGCTGGGAGGACTCTGCACCCACCCCTCCTGTCTCAGGGCACTGCTGGGAGTGATAGGCACCCACCCCTCCTGTCTCAGGGCACTGCTGGGAGGACTCTGCACCCACCCCTCCTGTCTCAGGGCACTGCTGGGAGGACTCCACACCCACCCCTCCTGTCTCAGGGCACTGCTGGGAGGACTCCACACCCACCCCTCCTGTCTCAGGGCACTGCTGTGAGTGATAGGCACCCACCCCTCCTGTCTCAGGGCACTGCTGGGAGGACTCTGCACCCACCCCTCCTGTCTCAGGGCACTGCTGGGAGGACTCTGCACCCACCCCTCCTGTCTCAGGGCACTGCTGGGAGTGAAAGGCACCCACCCCTCCTGTCTCAGGGCACTGCTGGCAGTGATAGGCACCCACCCCTCCTGTCTCAGGGCACTGCTGGGAGGACTCTGCACCCACCCCTCCTGTCTCAGGGCACTGCTGGGAGGACTCCACACCCACCCCTCCTGTCTCAGGGCACTGCTGGGAGGACTCCACACCCACCCCTCCTGTCTCAGGGCACTGCTGTGAGTGATAGGCACCCACCCCTCCTGTCTCAGGGCACTGCTGGGAGGACTCTGCACCCACCCCTCCTGTCTCAGGGCACTGCTGGGAGGACTCTGCACCCACCCCTCCTGTCTCAGGGCACTGCTGGGAGTGATAGGCACCCACCCCTCCTGTCTCAGGGCACTGCTGGGAGGACTCTGCATCCACCCCTCCTGTCTCAGGGCACTGCTGGGAGGACTCCACACCCACCCCTCCTGTCTCAGGGCACTGCTGGGAGGACTCCACACCCACCCCTCCTGTCTCAGGGCACTGCTGTGAGTGATAGGCACCCACCCCTCCTGTCTCAGGGCACTGCTGGGAGGACTCTGCACCCACCCCTCCTGTCTCAGGGCACTGCTGGGAGGACTCTGCACCCACCCCTCCTGTCTCAGGGCACTGCTGGGAGGACTCTGCACACACCCCTCCTGTCTCAGGGCACTGCTGTGAGTGATAGGCCCCCACCCCTCCTGTCTCAGGGCACTGCTGGGAGGACTCTGCACCCACCCCTCCTGTCTCAGGGCACTGCTGGGAGGACTCTGCACCCACCCCTCCTGTCTCAGGGCACTGCTGTGAGTGATAGGCACCCACCCCTCCTGTCTCAGGGCACTGCTGGGAGGACTCTGCACCCACCCCTCCTGTCTCAGGGCACTGCTGGGAGGACTCTGCACCCACCCCTCCTGTCTCAGGGCACTGCTGGGAGGACTCTGCACACACCCCTCCTGTCTCAGGGCACTGCTGGGAGTGATAGGCACCCACCCCTCCTGTCTCAGGGCACTGCTGGGAGGACTCTGCACACACCCCTCCTGTCTCAGGGCAATGCTGGGAGTGATAGGCACCCACCCCTCCTGTCTCAGGGCACTGCTGGGTGGACTCTGCACACACACCTCCGATTTCAGGATATGTACGCTTGGAACATACACGGTGGGGGTACGCTCAATGCATTCGAGGTGAGGGTACGAGTCTACTTACACTGGTGTGGTGGGGGTACGCTCCATGCATACGCGGGTGAGGGTACGGGTCGAACTTACACTGTTGGGCCGGGGGGTACGCTCCTTGCATACGCGGGTGGGGGTACGGGTCGTACTTACACTGTTGGGCTGGGGGGTACTCTCCTTGCATACGCGGGTGGGGGTACGGGTCGTACTTACACTGTTGGGGTGGGGGGTACGCTCCTTGCATACGCGGGTGAGGGTTCGAGTCGTACTTACACTGTTGGGGTGGGGGGTACGCTCCTTGCATACGCGGGTGAGGGTTCGAGTCGTACTTACACTGTTGGCATGGGGGGTACGCTCCATGCATACGTGGGTGGGGGTACGGGTCATACTTACACTGTTGGGCTGGGGGTACGCTCCTTGCATACGCGGGTGGGGGTACGGGTCGTACTTACACTGTTGGGGTGGGGGGTACGCTCCTTGCATATGCGGGTGGGGGTACGGGTCATACTTACACTGTTGGCATGGGGGGTACGCTCCATGCATACGCGGGTGGGGGTACGGGTCGTACTTACACTGTTGGGGTGGGGGGTACGCTCCATGCATACGTGGGTGGGGGTACGGGTCGTACTTACACTGTTGGGGTGGGGGGTACGCTCCATGCATACGCGGGTGGGGGTACGGGTCGTACTTACACTGTTGGGCTGGGGGGTACGCTCCTTGCATACGCGGGTGAGGGTTCGAGTCGTACTTACACTGTTGGCATGGGGGGTGCGCTCCATGCATATGCGGGTGGGGGTACGGGTCGTACTTTCACTGTTGGGGTGGGGGGTACGCTCCTTGCATACGGGGTGGGGGTAGGGTCCGTACATATCCGTCCCCACACTATGTGATGTTTGTGCGGCCCGTACCCAGGCCTTTGCCACGTGGGTGCGATCCGTCCCGCCATTGTTGGGGTGACGTGTGTGGGCGTGGTCCGACTCGTACCCACGCTCTTCAGGCGTGGGTACGGGACGTACCTGTCTGGTTGTGTTGCCGGTTCGCGTGGTGACGGACTTCCGTTGTGGCGGTCGCTGGCTTATCAGGACACGCCCCCACCCCCTCGTGGTGACCAGGGCATGGGAGTCAGGAATGTCCAGGCCATGTGTGGTGTGTGACTTATGTGGTTGTTTTGTGGCCTGCCCTGGTCCTGCCACCCCTACCCCACCCCACTTTCCCCCCTCCCTTAGTTATTCTGACCTTCTGCGGCGTCTGCGTCGTAACCTGTAGAGGAGGTGGACTGCTATGAGGGCAGGGATGACTCGTAGGTTCGGGTCCATGTCTGTCCGTCGCGTACTGGTACTCCTTGCTCGCGTCGTCCTGTCGCGTACGGGTCCTCCTTGATCGCGTCGTCCTGTCGCGTACGGGTCCTCCTTGGTGGCGTCGTCCTGTGTGTCCGTCACGTACTGGTCCTCCTTGTTCGCGTCGTCGTCTGTCCGTCGCGTACTGGTGGTCCTTGTTCGCGTCGTCCTGATTTCCCGGCAGTTTTTGGCTGCCGCAAAATATTCACCGTGCGGGGTGACGTCGGTGCGAATCGTGATTCCTGGGTCGTGAATGGCTGGCTGCGAGCGTCCCGACGTCAGGTCGGCTCTTTCCCGGATCGCATTGGTAGGTGTTTTTTTGTTCGGTCGGGCTTTTTTACGATTCGTACGGTAATGGTGTACCCGTGCGAATCGTGATTCCTTGTTTGTAAAAATTGACGACCGGGTACGCGTCGGACGGAGATTATGCTCCGTCCGACGGTTCGTACCCGGTTTTTACCGGATCGTGATCGGCACCTTAGTGTAGTATTTATCTTTGCTCTTGTATTTCCGTCGACAGTATTTTCCACACCGATGACTTTGGAAACGTAAAACTTGCTCCTTTAACTTTTTCTCTTTCTGTGCTTTTTGGTATAGCACATGTTGCATATTCTTCAATGTAAGATAACACTGCTTCATCAGTATCTGTTCCAAACTTTGGGGCATCCTTGATCCACAACAGCATATGAATATGAGGAGCACCTCTTGCCTGGTACTCTTTTCTCCAAAAGAAATCCACTACTTCTCCTAGAGGTGGATTTTTTTTATTGCAGATGAAGGACATCATAGCCGCAAATCTATGATTGAAATATCTGCAAACATTAACCGGATCCAATGAGCACAGTTCTCCTGCTGTCTTGTATTCGATGTTTTTAATGTTTGAATTTGCCTCTCGTAGAAAATCCAGTAAATCATCCCAAGCGTACTCGGCACAGCTTAGGGTAAGGAACCATGTTGGAGTTCCTAAATTCCGTAACATGCATTTTAATTCACCATGGCGTCGGTACCAATATTCATTTGTCCCACGCTGACAAGCCATCAGATTGATCAGTTGTGTTTCCAAATGATCATCTCGGTGCTGCACTTTCTCCATAAAATCCTTAGCAGACACATTTTGTAAATGTACTCCACTTTTTAAAATGTGATTTACTGCATAAGACAGTGCAGACAAGTCGCTTTCAAATAAAAGATGGAACAAATAAGGAATACTTTGTCGAAATCTGGGATCTTCAGCATATAGTCTTGTAGTCCGATACTCAGAAGCTGGAATCTGTTCCGGACGTTCATCGTATCGTCCTCCTTTTCCTTTAGGAAACAGCTGGGGAAAACATCGAGCTTCCAAGCTCTCCTCCCATACACTCACGGGAGTTCCTTTTGCTTTCTTCATCTGAAATAGATCAATATTGTCTCCCATAACTTCTTTTGAATGAAGAGGATGTCTGCTAAAATGTTCATAGATTTCTTCTTCCTTTGACTTGTCCACTTTTTCAATTTGTCCAGTTGGTGTTTCTGTGTCTTCTTCTTCTTCTTCTATATAAATTGTTTCATACCATTTGTTATTCCTTTTCAAATGCAAATTTGCTCTTTGTACTTTCCGTACATCTACCAGCTCCTGCCAAATCTTCTTATTCTTTGTAGGTACACCATTAACCAGAATAATTAATGGTTCAGTTTCCAAAGTATCGGCATCAATAGTTTCCATATTTTTTTTCAAATCCAAGGGCAAATACACCACTCTACCTTTTAAACCTCTCAGTAAATCTGAAGGAGGTAATTTACCAGTTTTGGGCTCCATACGTACTATGGTCTGGAACGGATGAACACATTGAATGAGTATAGACTCATATGTATTTAATTCAGAAAGTTCAGCAGGAATAGCATCCAATTCTAAATTATTATGTACAGCTCTGGTCGGCATTCTATTTTCCTCTAACTTGTTGTAACAGTATTTACAAATACGCTGAACTTCACCCAATTCAAAACAATTTTCAAGAAATATATAGGTGGCAAAATCCTTCCACTTATAATTATCTTCATTTTCACTCTTTCTGTAGAGATCAACATACCTGGTTTGTTTTCTATAATGAGTTCTGCGGCAACAAATACAAGTAATATTTGGTCTTTCATTAGAGATTATTGCAAATTCTGTTATGTGATCATTAAATGTCTTACTTACAGAGGGTTCTACATTTTCTTCCACTTCTTCCTCATTTACTGTGTCCTTCTCTGCACTGTTTTGTTCAGGACCAAAGTAACAAAACTGAATTTCATCAACAACCTTCTCTACATCTGATACCGTTCCACGGAACAGAGCCCTATTCAATTCATCTAACTTTATTGCTGGACTTTTAGCAAAATACAACCGTTTCACAAACTTTCTCATTTCAGTATGATGAACAGCCAGCATCCTAAAATGATGGAAAACACTATTACACACTTTTCTAGATAGACAAGCCAGAGAATGACCCTGCAAACCAGTATTCTCTCTCACTCTGCATGGATCTAGACTTTGAAGCACCTTAATCTTCTGTTTCACACTTTTTTTGCTATATTCTCTTAGAAACTCACGAAATGTATCAATAGATTCCTGACGCACAGTGCAAATACTACTACAATTCCAAGTGTACACTGGGGCTTTAGGACGTCTCCCCATAGCCTCATCCGCCATCACTTGTATCTCATCTCTTGGAACCATTATCTCCTTCTCCATTATGCAACCATTTTTCACTTCATAAGCACGACCTCTGGTGTCAACTGCATGCAGCAAACTATTACTTTGAAAATAACTCTCTTCATTAAAAAAAGGTTCACTACTTGAACTATGCATCCATTTTCCTAAAAACACTTTACAAAAGTTTGTTCTGTTCACTACTCTTTTCCTTTTGCTATGTGATTTCAGTACATTAACCATTTTGTCTAATGTACGCATCCTATTCAAAATTAAAATGAATAGTTTCCTTTTTAATTCTAATGCCTTTGCTGCAATGGCTTCAATTTCTTTTTTTCTCTTATAAAACTTTGCCTTTTGCTTATATTTCTTCACATCCTTTATCAAATTGGACATAACTCTCCTCTGAAACATTTTTCTACGTATCTCTTTAAACGCTGTTTTTCTGTTTAAGTTTATCTTTTTAGTTGCAGAAGGTATATTTGCATTAACTAAATTCTCAATTTTTTCCTGTCCTTTTCGATTAAAATCATTCTTTCCAGTACAGACATTTTGTACATTTTTCCTTTTTTTGAATATGTTCCTTAGAAAATCTTTTGTTTGCTTACCAGAAGATTTTTTCTTTTTCCCAACATGAGCATCTCCAACTAACTTAGGTCCTCCAGTTGTCTTCAAATATAGGTTTTTTTTCTGCTCTTTTTTTACTCTGGATTTTGTAGGCATCTTAAATTTTGTTCACTGCTCTTCAGCAATACCTGAAAAAAACTAAAAAAAAATTCCTTTATTTTATTTAAATATATTACTACATTTGTTTTCACATTAGTCACAAAACGAAATTTCTTTGCCAATTTGAAAGCACACTTACTGCTCTTTTTTTTGGCAAGTGATAAACACTTTTACAGACTGACACATTATGAATCCACTTTTCAGATTTTTTACAAAGCACATGTCCAAACTGCTTTTTCAGACCAGCATCATTTGTAACCTGGGTGTCTGCCTACACTCCAGCAAGGGCAACCAGCCTTAGTGATGCTGAATGTATTTGCATTACTGACTGAAACCTCAAACCCCACTCGCTTGTGAATACTGTGCATGATTCCACATGGTAAGCAGCTACCTGTGTGCTAAGAGTCAGCTTCTGCACCAAAAAAAGGCTCCCCCTTTCCATCTAATGCAACTGTGAAATCACCAGAGCAATACGCAATAAATCTCTGCCTGTAATTCCTATTTGGACACAGAGTCATGTTTTCACATTAGTCACAAAACCAAATTTCTTTGCCAATTTGAAAGCACACTTACTACTCTTTTTTTTTGGCAAGTGATAAACACTTTTACAGACTGACACATTATGAATCCACTTTTCAGATTTTTTACAAAGCACATGTCCAAACTGCTTTTTCAGACCAGCATCATTTGTAACCTGGGTGTCTGCCTACACTCCAGCAAGGGCAACCAGCCTTAGTGATGCTGAATGTATTTGCATTACTGACTGAAACCTCAAACCCCACTCGCTTGTGAATACTGTGCATGATTCCATATGGTAAGCAGCTACCTGTGTGCTAAGAGTCAGCTTCTGCACCAAAAAAAGGCTCCCCCTTTCCTTCTAGTGCAACTGTGAAATCACCAGAGCAATACGCAATAAATCTCTGCCTGTAATTCCTATTTGCACACAGAGTCATGTTTTCACATTAGTCACAAAACGAAATTTCTTTGCCAATTTGAAAGCACACTCTTACTGCTCTTTTTTTTGGCAAGTAATAAACACTTTTACAGACTGACACATTATGAATCCACTTTTCAGATTTTTTACAAAGCACATGTCCAAACTGCTTTTTCAGACCAGCATCATTTGTAACCTGGGTGTCTGCCTACACTCCAGCAAGGGCAACCAGCCTTAGTGATGCTGAATGTATTTGCATTACTGACTGAAACCTCAAACCCCACTCGCTTGTGAATACTGTGCATGATTCCACATGGTAAGCAGCTACCTGTGTGCTAAGAGTCAGCTTCTGCACCAAACAAAAGGCTCCCCCTTTCCATCTAATGCAACTGTGAAATCACCAGAGCAATACGCAATAAATCTCTGCCTGTAATTCCTATTTGCACACAGAGTCATGTTTTCACATTAGTCACAAAACGAAATTTCTTTGCCAATTTGAAAGCACACTTACTGCTCTTTTTTTTGGCAAGTAATAAACACTTTTACAGACTGACACATTATGAATCCACTTTTCAGATTTTTTACAAAGCACATGTCCAAACTGCTTTTTCAGACCAGCATCATTTGTAACCTGGGTGTCTGCCTACACTCCAGCAAGGGCAACCAGCCTTAGTGATGCTGAATGTATTTGCATTACTGACTGAAACCTCAAACCCCACTCGCTTGTGAATACTGTGCATGATTCCACATGGTAAGTAGCTGGCTGTGTGCTAAGAGTCTGCTTCTGCACCAAAAAATGGCTCCCCCTTTCCATCTAATGCAACTGTGAAATCACCAGAGCAATACGCAATAAATCTCTGCCTGTAATTCCTATTTGCACACAGAGTCATGTTTTCACATTAGTCACAAAACGAAATTTCTTTGCCAATTTGAAAGCACACTTACTGCTCTTTTTTTTGGCAAGTAATAAACACTTTTACAGACTGACACATTATGAATCCACTTTTCAGATTTTTTACAAAGCACATGTCCAAACTGCTTTTTCAGACCAGCATCATTTGTAACCTGGGTGTCTGCCTACACTCCAGCAAGGGCAACCAGCCTTAGTGATGCTGAATGTAATTGCATTACTGACTGAAACCTCAAACCCCACTCGCTTGTGAATACTGTGCATGATTCCACATGGTAAGCAGCTACCTGTGTGCTAAGAGTCAGCTTCTGCACCAAAAAAAGGCTCCCCCTTTCCTTCTAATGCAACTGTGAAATCACCAGAGCAATACGCAATAAATCTCTGCCTGTAATTCCTATTTGCACACAGAGTCATGTTTTCACATTAGTCACAAAACGAAATTTCTTTGCCAATTTGAAAGCACACTTACTGCTCTTTTTTTTGGCAAGTAATAAACACTTTTACAGACTGACACATTATGAATCCACTTTTCAGATTTTTTACAAAGCACATGTCCAAACTGCTTTTTCAGACCAGCATCATTTGTAACCTGGGTGTCTGCCTACACTCTAGCAAGGGCAACCAGCCTTAGTGATGCTGAATGTATTTGCATTACTGACTGAAACCTCAAACCCCACTCGCTTGTGAATACTGTGCATGATTCCAAATGGTAAGCAGCTACCTGTGTGCTAAGAGTCTGCTTCTGCACCAAAAAATGTCTCCCCCTTTCCATCTAATGCAACTGTGAAATCACCAGAGCAATACGCAATAAATCTCTGCCTGTAATTCCTATTTGCACACAGAGTCATGTTTTCACATTAGTCACAAAACGAAATTTCTTTGCCAATTTGAAAGCACACTTACTGCTCTTTTTTTTGGCAAGTAATAAACACTTTTACAGACTGACACATTATGAATCCACTTTTCAGATTTTTTACAAAGCACATGTCCAAACTGCTTTTTCAGACCAGCATCATTTGTAACCTGGGTGTCTGCCTACACTCCAGCAAGGGCAACCAGCCTTAGTGATGCTGAATGTATTTGCATTACTGACTGAAACCTCAAACCCCACTTGCTTGTGAATACTGTGCATGATTCCACATGGTAAGCAGCTACCTGTGTGCTAAGAGTCTGCTTCTGCACCAAAAAATGTCTCCCCCTTTCCATCTAATGCAACTGTGAAATCACCAGAGCAATACGCAATAAATCTCTGCCTGTAATTCCTATTTGCACACAGAGTCATGTTTTCACATTAGTCACAAAACGAAATTTCTTTGCCAATTTGAAAGCACACTTACTGCTCTTTTTTTTGGCAAGTGATAAACACTTTTACAGACTGACACATTATGAATCCACTTTTCAGATTTTTTACAAAGCACATGTCCAAACTGCTTTTTCAGACCAGCATCATTTGTAACCTGGGTGTCTGCCTACACTCCAGCAAGGGCAACCAGCCTTAGTGATGCTGAATGTATTTGCATTACTGAGTCCAACCTCAAACCCTTAAACTATTCTTTTATTATACCAGTACACCTTAATTTATTGTGAAAACATAGTCCATATTATTTTACATGTTCCTCACATTTAAATTTCTCCCAAAACAGAAAATAATAAACACAACTTCAACAAAAAGAATTGCATTTCTATTATTCATTTCTTAATTTACCATATACATCCCCTCTCAGACTCTAAACTCACCTTTAAAATTAGTTAGTTGTGAAAGAAATGTGGCACTCAAACAGCAGATTTTCAGAGCCAGGATCTCTGTTCTCTACACCTCTCTCCTCTCAGCAGAACCAGATAATGGCAAACTTTCCCTCTCTTTTTCCACACATATACATGTTAGTTTCAAATCTCAGTGCTTGCCCCTTTTTTTCAAATGTAATCACACATTTCTATTGGTTGAAAACCAACCCTTTTCCAAAAGTACCCTTCCCCCAACTTGACTTCTGCCTAGTACCCTTCCCCCAACTTGACTTCTGCCTGCTACCATAGCAACAGCTCATGGAACACTGCTGTGTGGAGTCAGGTCAGAAGTTCGCCAAACAATGTTTCAATTCCACAGAGCAAGAGTGCTTGACTTTTCAAACCTAACAGCAAATCCATAGTACTGTTCTTTAGTAACACATTTTTCTGTACCAATACAAAACATGCTTCTATTAATTTACACATACAGCCTAGTTTTTATTCTAGAATGGTATGAAACAGCCAATCAGTTCTTTTTTTTTTGAAAAAAATATGTATTTCCAAACTGTCTTTCTTTTCATATTGCCATTCTACTGAAAGACACCTCCTGAGTGCATCCAGTTCTCCTTTGAATATGTTCACAGTGTGGATTGTAGGGCACAGCTATGTCTTCTGGAGTGAAAAGTATGCAGAGAAAACAGATATGGTGAGAGACCTTGCTTTGCCAAATGTAGACATTAAATGGATTGGTCAGAGAGGGTTAAAGTGGCACCAATTGATGCCATTGGTGAAATCCTTCATGCACATCCAACACCCTGACCTCATAATAGTGCACTGTGGTGGCAATGACCTAGGCACTTTGACTGGGGTATGTCTGGAAATGCTTATGAAGGAGACCTTTGCACAACTGTTTTCACTTTTCCCTAAAACTGCCTTTGTGTTTTCTAACATATGCCAAAGGCAAAAATGGAACTGGTCCAATCATTTCTGTCCGCAGATTGACAAAGCAAGAAAGCACGTCAACAAATCTGTTTCTGCTTTCCTCCGTGACTATGGTATGGGTTCCATTTACCACAACAACTTGCGTTATGACATGCAAGACATTTATAGAGGAGATGGTGTACACTTCAATGATGAAGGGAACAGAGTCTTCCTCTTGAACCTTAGACTCTGCATCGGTACTTACTTGTAGGTACCACAAAAAAATCACTTCATAAACACAACGGCTCTTTTTAGAGCCCCCTAATATCTAAACACTTAAATCTGATTTTCATTTCTTTTTTTTTTTTTTTTTTACCGTACGCTTACCGTACGCGTACCCCGTGATTTTTTTTAAAATCAATAAATGTTTTCTTTGTACTTTTCTGTACTTCTTTGACCCCCTTACAAATGTTAGGGGGTCTGTAACTCTCCTCCTTGCCCCCTTTTCTTGTTATCACTCTTTTTTTTCTGAGTGAAACACACGAAATGGCGGCCGCCGCTTCCTGGTTTCGACCGATTCGAATGTTTACTAAGATCTAAGAGCCAATCAGAATCGCGCTCGCGCACGCCACCGTACGCGTACGGTAAGCGTACCGTAAGCGCACCGTAAGCTGGCTCAGATATATATATTGATTTAAAGGCTATTTTCTCAGAATCTACTGAACAGATTTACACCAAACCTACAAAAGGCACTTCCTTGACCTGAGGACTACCTCTCTGCCAAATTTCTAGTAATTCTGTTCAGCCGTTCGGGCTGTAGCCCTGTCTAAAGGTCCTATGGAAAAATGCATGGGAAAAACGCGTTTTGGGACCCCCCTTTTATCTCAGCCCCCGCTTGACGAATCCCCCCGAGACTTTCAGGGAAGGAGCGGAGCGGAGCGCCCCACCTATTTTGAAAAATTCGCGAGGATTCGTTGACCGGCGCAAAAGTTATTCAAAATAGAATGTTGCGGATTTCCTATGGAAACGTGGTCCTAACTATAACTACCTACTGGCGACCGCCAGTAGGTAATATTTATATATATATATATATATATATATATATATATATATATATATATATATATATATATATATATATATATATATATATATATATATTACATCCAGTTTTCCTCTCAGAAGTATTCTGTCCACAGACTGGAACGCGTAGGTTTGTTGGATTTGTTGGAAAAATGTTGTTCCCTTAATAAAAACTGAGATTGCAACACTTATTTACCAGTGAGTACGTGTGGAATATTTCTGAGATGAATACTGGATGTAATGTAATAAGGGCTGGGCTCTGCCGTCTCCACATATCGCACCATCAAAGAGCACCGAGTGCCTGTGGAATATATATATATATATATATATTAAAGGAATGCAAGAAGGATGGAAATTGCGTTGTGCAGATCCGTGGCTGACAGCTTGTGTTTTCCCTATGAAGAAGAAGCATGAGCTTCGAAACGCGTCAGGGATGTAAATTCATTGAAAAGCTGGAGCCGGTTTCAGGAATAAATAGTTCTGTGAACTCGTTTCTCGTGGAGTGGCATTCCTTAAACTTGAGGGCAATTTGGTTGGATATATATATATATATATGCGTGCAAAGTCGTCCAAAGATTAAAAAAAAGATTAAAAGTCAAAGACTCCCAATGGAGCCTGCAGCACCACCACAAGGGAGTTGTGGACTGTGGACACGGACTTCTGTGTCCGATTGCAGGAAGGCTGGTTTGCATGGATTTTAGCCAGCACACGCACTGCAGGCTCCATTGGGAGTCTTTGACTTTTAAATATGCAGAAGGCAGAACCCACTATGGGTCGTATTGTAACTTAAGAACTACGCGTCCCAGCAAGCATCTGGATCAAGGAGCCCATTAGAGGGCGTTATAAAGCTGATTGGGGACACGTGTTCTGTTGTTTCTGCCGATGCTGAGTCCCGTGAACAAGGAGCAGGAGCTCCGAAACGCGTAGGGAAAATGAAAGGAAATGTGCAGCGCGAGGCTGGTTTAGCTGAATAAAGGACTCTTCAACTGATGCTAGGTCCGCCTGCCTTTGTGTGCGTCTCTAATCTTTTGACGAATTTGCACGCATTTTACCGGCCGGTCCAGGTCGGAGAGACAGCACCACCACAAGGGAGTTGTGGACTGTGGACACGGACTTCTGTGTCCGATTGCAGAATGGCTGGTTTGCATGTATTTTAGCCAGCACACGCACTGCAGGCTCCATTGGGAGTCTTTGACTTTTAAATATGCAGAAGGCAGAACCCACTATGGGTCGTATTGTAACTTAAGAACTACGAGTCCCAGCAAGCATCTGGATCAAGGAGCCCATTAGAGGGCGTTATAAAGCTGATTGGGGACACGTGTTCTGTTGTTTCTGCCGATGCTGAGTCCCGTGAACAAGGAGCAGGAGCTCCGAAACGCGTAGGGAAAATGAAAGGAAATGTGCAGCGCGAGGCTGGTTTAGCTGAATAAAGGACTCTTCAACTGATGCTGGGTCCGCCTGCCTTTGTGTGTGTCTCTAATCTTTGGACGAATTTGCAAGCATTTTACCGGCCGGTCCAGGTCGGAGAGACAGCACCACCACAAGGGAGTTGTGGACTGTGGACACGGACTTCTGTGTCCGATTGCAGGAAGGCTGGTTTGCATGGATTTTAGCCAGCACACGCACTGCAGGCTACATTGGGAGTCTTTGACTTTTAAATATGCAGAAGGCAGAACCCACTATGGGTCGTATTGTAACTTAAGAACTACGAGTCCCAGCAAGCATCTGGATCAAGGAGCCCATTAGAGGGCATTATAAAGCTGATTGGGGACACGTGTTCTGTTGTTTCTGCCGATGCTGAGTCCCGTGAACAAGGAGCAGGAGCTCCGAAACGCGTAGGGAAAATGAAAGGAAATGTGGAGCGCGAGGCTGGTTTAGCTGAATAAAGGACTCTTCAACTGATGCTGGGTCCGCCTGCCTTTGTGTGCGTCTCAAATCTTTGGACGAATTTGCACGTATATATATATATATATATAATTCACTGAAAAACCATAGGTTTCACACATGTTATAGTTACCGGAAATTTTACTGATAAAAAACCAATGAAATTCCCCCGTTATAGTTAGTGCAGGCAACTATAACTCACGCGACCGCAATCTTCTGCTGATGCTAATACTGTATTTAGGCACTTATTTGCCCATGTCTTCTTCCATACATTTTTAGCTATACATATATTACAAATATTTTTTTTTCATAAAGACACATATGTCATCAGCAGAAGATTGCGGTCGCGTGAGTTATAGTTGCCTGCACTAACTATAACGGGGGAATTTCATTGGTTTTTTATCAGTAAAATTTCCGCTAACTATAACATGTGTGAAACCTATGGTTTTTTCAGTGAATTTGCAAGGTTTTTTAAATCCTAATTCCTAACTATAACGTGTGTGAAACCTATGGTTTTTTCAGTGAATTTGTACGTTTTTTTAAATGCTAAGTTACTTTACGCCATTCGTGGCGTGCGCGCCCACTTAACGCAGTTCGTTCCGTGCGCGCGCGGTGCGCTTCGCGCACCGTGCGCGCACAGTAAGCACGCGGTGCGCTTCGTGCACCGCGCGCCCACTTTACGCAGTTAGTGCCGTGCACGCACGGTGGGCACGCGGTGCGCTACGCGCACCGCGTGCTCACGTTACGCTAGATGGGCCATGTACGCACGATGCGCTTCGCGCACCGTGCGCACATGGAGGACATATGATGCACTTCGTTTTGAAAGGTAATATTTGAATTTTTCGTAATTTTTATAAGCCATGCACAAATATTAAAGTTTATCTCAGCTGTTATAAGCTATGCACAATTGGTGGCCTTCGGCCACCAATTGCACTCGGGGTGGGGAGAGTGGGGATAATTTTTTTTTTTATATAATTTTTTACCGTACGCGTATGGTAAGCGTAATCGGCGAAATTAGCGAGAAAAAAAAAATCCGTTTTTGGCCTTGTGGGATCTTTGGGGACTCCCTCAACATGGCTATGTGTGTGGGAGCTGTCTAAACAGCCCCTTTACATGTTTTTGTGCTTTGTATTTTCATCATCACTCTCAGTGCGAGAGAGAAAATGGCGGCCGCCGCTTCCTGGTTTCGGCCGATTCGAATGTTTACTAAGATCTAAGAGCCAATCAGAATCGCGCTCGCGCACGCCACCGTACGCGTACGGTAAGCGTACCGTAAGCGCACCGTAAGCTGGCTCAGATATATATATTGATTTAAAGGCTATTTTCTCAGAATCTACTGAACAGATTTACACCAAACCTACAAAACGCACTTCCTTGACCTGAGGACTACCTCTCTGCCAAATTTCAAGTAATTCTGTTCAGCCGTTCGGGCTGTAGCCCTGTCTAAAGGTCCTATGGAAAAATGCATGGGAAAAACGCGTTTTGGGACCCCCCTTTTATCTCAGCCCCTGCTTGACGAAT
Organism: Triturus cristatus; assembly: GCF_964204655.1. NCBI lineage: Eukaryota > Metazoa > Chordata > Amphibia > Caudata > Salamandridae > Triturus > Triturus cristatus. The sequence goes on along the minus strand of NW_028187946.1, from coordinate 3,181 downwards.
CCCCCCGAGACTTTCAGGGTAGGAGCGGAGCGTAGCGCCCCACCTATTTTGAAAAATTCGCGAGGATTCGTCGACCGGCGCCAAAGTTATTCAAAATAGAATGTTGCGGATTTCCTATGGAAACGTGGTCCTAACTATAACTACCTACTGGCGACCGCCAGTAGGTAATATATATATATATATATATATATATATATATATATATATATATATATATATATATATATATATATATATATATATATATATATATATATATATATATATATATATATATATATATATATATATATATATATATATATGTGTGTTAAAAATGGAGGTTGCCCACTTGAGATTGCCACACACATCGGGTGCAAAAGCACACCATCAGGCAAGTGGCAGCGCATTCACAGACTGATCGCATTCCCTGAAGCCATACGCGTTTCAAGCTTTCCTAAGCTCTTGATCACTGGCGGCATGAAGCAGGAAGAAATGCCCATTAAGAACAGCTGATTCTATTGAATATAAAGTCCCCGCCCCAGTAGGCGTGTACAATATATATATATTTATATATATATATATATATATATATATATATATATATACGCTTGGATGCCTGCTCCGCTCAGACTCAGATTCCTGAGTTCGGGCTTTCCTATGCACAACAACGCCAGCGGTGCCTCAGCCAATTTCAAGGGGGCATGCAGCTTTAAAAAGTGGGCTGGAAAACACTTTGTAAAACCTGTTGGCGGCATCTGAGGAAGTTTGAATACGAAACGCGTCATGCCGTATGCTGATGGTCTTTAATTAAAGCACAGTTACCTGAAATCCCGTGTGTGCTCGACTTCCTTGTCATGCCGAGGGAGTGTGGAGTAGATGTTTGAGGTGCGGCCACAAGCACCTATTGAGTGCCCACCCCCCAAAAGTTCAGTGGACTCTGTGGCAACTTCTTGGTTTAACTTAAAACTTTTTGGTAACGCTGAACCACCACATACCCGGATTGAGCCCAGCCGTCAAACTGATGAACCGCGACTGCATGGGAGTGCATCACTTACCTAAGCGGTGTTTTCGGACTTGATTCGGGACTTCAGCGGTGGGGTGAGGGACTTGGGGAGCTGATATTTGGCCCACAACAAGAAAATCAAGGCATGCATGGGGTGAAGGGATCAGACACCGCCCACTGGGGCCAGTACTCACGCTTGGATGCCTGCTCCGCACGGACTCAGATTCCTGAGTTCGGCCTTTCCTATGCACAACAAAGCCAGCGGTGCCTCAGCCAATTGCAAGGGGGCATGCAGCTTTAAAAAGTGGGCTGGAAAACACTTTGTAAAACCTGTTGGCGGCATCTGAGGAGGTTTGAATACGAAACGCGTCATGCCGTATGCCGATGGTCTTTAATTAAAGCACAGTTACCTGAAATCCCGTGTGTGCTCGACTTCCTTGTCATGCCGAGGGAGTGTGGAGTAGATGTTTGAGGTGCGGCAACAAGCACCTATTGAGTGCCCACCCCCCAAGTATTCAGCGGACTCTTTGGCAACTTCTTGGTTTAACTAAAAACTTTTTGGTAACGCTGAACCGCCGCATACCCGGATTGAGCCCAGCCGCCAAACTGATGAACCGCGACTGCGTGGGAGTGCATCGCTTACCTAAGCGGTGTTTTTGGACTTGATTCGGGACATCAGCGGTGGGGTGAGGGACTTGGGGAGCTGATATTTGGCCCACAACAAGAAAATCAAGGCATGCATGGGGTGAAGGGATCAGACACCGCCCACTGGGGCCAGTACTCACGCTTGGATGCCTGCTCCGCACGGACTCAGATTCCTGAGTTCGGGCTTTCCTATGCACAACAACGCCAGCGGTGCCTCAGCCAATTGCAAGGGGGCATGCAGCTTTAAAAAGTGGGCTGGAAAACACTTTGTAAAACCATGCCGTATGCCGATGGTCTTTGATTAAAGCACAGTTACCTGAAATCCCGTGTGTGCTCGACTTCCTTGTCATGGCGAGGGAGTGTGGAGTAGATATATATATATTTGTGTATATATATATATATATTCACTTAAAAAACCATAGGTTTCACACAGGTTATAGTTAGGTGGACATTTCACTCGTAAAAAAAACAATGAAATTCCCCCGTTATAGTTAGTTCAAATAACTAGAACTCGCGCGCCCGCAATCCACTGCTCATGACGTCACATATTACATCACTCATGACATGGTCAGTGGCATCCCTCATGACATCACTGTTGACATCATCCTTGTGATAGAGTGGCGGTCGTGCGAGTTATAGTTATCTGAACTAGCTATAACAGGGGAATTTCATTGGTTTTTTACGAGTGAAATGTCCACCTAACTATAACCTGTGTGAAACCTATGGTTTTTTAAGTGAATTTATATGGTTTTTTAAATGCTAAGTTATGTATGTTTTTTTTTATTTTTATTTTTTTAAGGTTTTTCACCGTGCGTGCACCGTGCGCGCACCCCGCGATTTAAAAAAAATAAATATGTTTTTTCACCCTTCGGGGTCCTTTAGGCTAGGGGGTCAGGAACTCTCTACCCTGCCCCCTTTTCACGTTCGCCACCTCTCTTTTTCACTCTCGCACCCACAACAAACAAAATGGCGGCCGACACTTCCTGATTTCGACCGATTCGAACGTTGACTGACATGTAACCACCAATCAGAATTACGCTCACGCACGTTACGGTGCGCGGCTATAGATATTTAGGTGCTTTAACTGCAATTTTCTCAGGAACTACTGAACAGATTGACTCCACACATGCAAAAGGCACATCCCTGACCTGAGGACTACCTCTCTGCCAAATTTCAAGTAATTCTGTTCAGCCGTTCGGGCTGTACCTTCGACTAAAGGTCCTATGGAAAAATGCATGGGGAAAACGCATTTTGGGACCCCCCTTTTTTCTCAGCCCCCGCTTGACGAATCACCCCAAGACTTTCAGGGTAGGAGCTGAGCGGAGCGCCGCATTAGTTTTGAAAATTTCGCGAGGATTCGTCAACCGGTGCCAAAGTTATTCAAAATAGAATTTTGAGATTTCCTATGGAAACACGGTCCTAACTATAACTATCTACTGGCGACCGCCAGTAGATAATATTTATTTATATATTTAATAGCAACTCTTTCCAGCCCTTCCTTTCGGCGAACATGGAAAACAACGACCACCAGGGAAACTTGCAAATAACAGG
>NW_028187945.1:0-18868 GCF_964204655.1 Triturus cristatus | reverse complement strand
CCCACTCTACTCTACCCACTCCCACTCTACTCTACCCCCCACTCTACTCTACCCTACATACTCCACTCTACTCTACCCACTCCCACTCTACTCTACCCACTCCACTCTACTCTACCCACTCAACTCCACTCTACTCTACCCACCCCACTCTACTCTACTCTACCCTACTCTACCACCCTCCACTCTACCCACTCCACTCTACCCACTCTACTCTACCCACTCCACTCTACTCTACCCACTCCACTCTACCCCACTCTACTCTACTCTACCCACTCTACTCTACTTTACCCACTCTACTTCAATGTACTCACTCTACTCCACTCTACCCACTCCACTCTACCCGACTCTACCCACTCCCACTCTACCCCAGTCTACCCCACTCCACTCTACCCACTCCACTCTACCCACTCTACTCTACCCACTCCACTCTACCCTACTCTACCCACTCCACTCTACTCTACCCACTCCACTCCACTCTACCCTACCCACTCCACTCTACCCACTCCACTCTACTCCACTCTACCCACTCCACTCTACTCTACCCACTCCACTCTACCTACTCTACTCTACTCTACCCACTCTACTCTACTCTACCCACTCCACTCTACCCACTCCACTCTACCCACTCCACTCTACTCTACCCACTCCAATCTACCCACTCCACTCTACCCACTCCACTCTACCCACTCCACTCTACTCTACCCACTCCACTCTATCCACTCCACTCTACCCACTCTACTCTACCCACTCTACTCTACTCTACTTACTCTACTCTACTCTACCCACTCTACTCCACTCTACCTACTCTACTCTACCCACTCTACCCACTCCACTCTACCAACTCCACTCTACACACTCCACTCTACCCCACTCCACTCTACCCACTCTAATCTACCCACTCCACTCTACCCACTCCACTCTACCCACTCCACTTTACTCTACCCACTCTACTCTACCCTACCCACTCCACTCTACTCTACCCACTCCACTCTACTCTACCTACTCCACTCTACCCACCCCACTCTACTCTACCCACCCTACTCTACTCTACCCTATTCTACCCACGCCACTCTACCCACTCCACTCTACCCACTCTACTCTACCCACTTTACTCTACCCAATCCACTCTACTCTACCCACCCCACTCTACCCACTCCACTCTACCCACTCCACTCTACCCACTCCACTCTACTCTACCCACTCCACTCTTGTCTACCCACTCCACTCTACCCACTCCACTCTACCAACTCCACTCTACCCACTCTACTCTACCCACTCCACTCTACTCTACCCACTCCACTCTACCCACTCCACTCTACCCACTCCACTCTACTCTACCCACTCTACTCTATCCACTCCACTCTACTCTACACACTCTACTCTACTCTTTTCTACCCACTCCACTCTACCCACTCTACTCTATCCTACTCTACCCACTCCACTATACCCACTCCACTCTACCCACTCCACTCTACCCACTCCACTCTACTCTACCCACTCCACTCTTGTCTACCCACTCCACTCTACCCACTCCACTCTACCAACTCCACTCTACCCACTCTACTCTACCCACTCCACTCTACTCTACCCACTCCACTCTACCCACTCCACTCTACCCACTCCACTCTACTCTACCCACTCTACTCTATCCACTCCACTCTACTCTACACACTCTACTCTACTCTTTTCTACCCACTCCACTCTACCCACTCTACTCTATCCTACTCTACCCACTCCACTATACCCACTCCACTCTACCCACTCTACTCTACCCACTCAACACTACCCACTCCACTCTACCCACTCCACTCTACCCACTCCACTCTACTCTACCCACTCCACTCTTGTCTACCCACTCCACTCTACCCACTCCACTCTACCAACTCCACTCTACCCACTCTACTCTACCCACTCCACTCTACTCTACCCACTCCACTCTACCCACTCCACTCTACCCACTCCACTCTACTCTACCCACTCTACTCTATCCACTCCACTCTACTCTACACACTCTACTCTACTCTTTTCTACCCACTCCACTCTACCCACTCTACTCTATCCTACTCTACCCACTCCACTATACCCACTCCACTCTACCCACTCTACTCTACCCACTCAACACTACCCACTCCACTCTACTCTACCCACCCCACTCTACCCACTCCACTCTACCCACTCCACTCTACCCACTCCACTCCACTCTACCCACTCCACTCTACCCACTCTACTCTACCCACTCTACTCTACTCTACTCTAACCACTCTACTCTACTCTACCCACTCTACTCTACCCACTCTACTCTACTCACTCTACTCTACTCTACTCTACCCACTCTACTCTACTCTACCCACTCTACTCTACCCACTCTACTCTACTCTACTCTACCCACTCCACTCTACTCTACCCACTCCACTCCACTCTACCCACTCCACTCTGCCCACTCTACTCTACCCACTCCACTCTACTCTACCCACTCCACTCTACCCACTCCACTCTACCCACTCCACTCTACCCACTCCACTCTACTCTACCCACTCCACTCTACCCCACTCCACTCTACCCCACTCCACTCTACCCCACTCCACTCTATCCACTCTACTCTACCCACTCCACTCTACCCTACTCTACCCACTCCACTCTACTCTACCCACTTCACTCCACTCTACCCTACCCACTCCACTCTACCCACTCCCCTCCCCTCTACCCACTCCACTCTACTCTACCCTACTCTACCCACTCCACTCTACCCACTCCACTCTAACCACTCCAGTCTACTCTACCGACTACACTCTACTCTACTTTACCCACTCCACTCTACTCTACTCCACCCACTCTACTCTACTCTACCCACTCTACTCTACCCACTCCACTCTACTCTACCCACTCCACTCTACTCTACCCACTCTACTCTACCGACTGTACTCTACCCACTCCACTCTACTCTACCCACTCCACTCTACTCTACCCACTCCACTCTACTCTACCCTACTCTGCCCACTCCACTCTACTCTACCCTACTCTACCTACTCTACTCTACACTACTCACTCTACTCTACTCTACCCACTCTACTCTACTCTACTCTACCCACTCTACCCACTCTACCCACTCCATCCACTCCACTCCACTCTACCCACTCCACTCTACCCACTCCACTCTACCCACTCCACTCTACCCACTCCACTCTACTGTGGTAAATAATTTAATTACCGGGACTTAATTTGATACAGAAACATAATAAAAATAGCTCAGTAAATAAGAGGCAGAATCCGTGGTATTAGAGGTTCGGAATGGGCTTTATTCCAATGGATGATTCGAATCGGTTGCTCCAAGTTCCATCACCACGAAGGTTCAGGAAGTGAAGTACATACATTATTGATAATTATTCACTTTTATACAATAGGCATTACAGTGAAGTAAATGCAAGAGGCGTAACAATTGATAGCAAAGATAACATTTCACATGCGTAGCTGAAAGAGGCGTAATTGGGTATAACAAGGAAAACGTCATTGGTTATGATGTCACATATGGGTGGACCTATGAAATAATTTCGCAATGTCAGCAGAAATACTTGGCAGAGATGCGCGCGCAGCAGTATGACGTGTGATTGACGTGCAACTAGGGGGTGAAGGGGACTTGACATTTAGCTCTACATGTGGCGACAGAAGTCTGGAGGGTCAAGTCAACCTAATCCCAAATCATATCTAACATCCTATGTTTAAAGAACTATGTTATCCAGAAGGGAGGTCTCTTAGAGTAGAATCTTATTCTATACTGACTATACTGACTGTTAGTGCGTGTACAAGCGTCTAAGTGTCTACACTAGATGCGAGGGCAGGAATCTTCCATAGTAACAGTGCTATGAATTACTTGCATAAAGACGGAGAAGCCGGGCCTTTGCTCGGTAGCTGGAAGAATGTTTACTGAAACTACTAGACAGGAATGCATTGGGCAGGGGGCGGAGCAGATAATTTCGAAGGTGAAATACAGTTTCTTGGCAGGCGACGGGCTGGATCAGGCACCGTTAGCCGCGCAGGGAGTGAGACAAAGTTCATGGTCACAGATGCAGGCTCAGACTGGAGCTTTCAGAGGCAGAAGGCAGGAAAAGGCTTGATGACAGAATCAGGGCCTACTTGCCTGGACTGTAAAATGGCATAAGTGAACCATATAAAGCCGGTGGCCTTTCATACTTAGGAATGGAATATCCGGCCTATTCATGGCGGATCTGAAAGAGGACATGTTGACGGTGGACGCACATGTGTTTGCGTCTTCATAACTGGAACTGGAGGGAGCATACATGTACTTGTGATTCATACATGAAACCGTTGGGGTCCAAGATAGGGGACATAACTGATCAGAAAAATCCATATTTCCACATTCCCTCCTTGTCCCCTACTTGCCCGTCAAGAAATATCAATCTTCATCAATCCATTGATCTGTTCATATAGCATCATTTGTTCTTCTTTTTTCTTCTGGGACGAATGAAATCTTGGTGATGGGACACACGATGTGGCACACAGACCACAGATCGCTGGTCCACATTGTAGGCATAGACAGCAACTGAATAGTATGAGAAAGCCAATACCTAGGAAGGATAGGACCTTCCATCCAAAGGTAGATAATACACTCCAAAACCAACCCGACCAAGTCCAGGTGCCTGGGTTCTGGTGTATCTGGCTTACAATCTTATGAAGGCGAGTTATGGCTTTATATACAGATGGCGAATTTTCTGGTATGAAAATGCAACAACTTGATCCGATGACCCTACAAGCTCCGCCCCTATCGGCCAGGATGACGTCAAGGACAAGACGATTTTGAAGCACAACAATCCGCATAGCAGACTGCTCTTCTGTTAAATTGCCTAAGGCGGAAATAGTTTCGTTCACTACTGCTTCAAGGGTTCTGGTTAATCTACGTATCAGCTTACTATTAGTAACTGTACCTATATAGGGAAAGAGACCTTTATTGAAATCTGTGTATTTTTCCCATGCTGTTTCAGTGTAATCGACTATCGGGAGATCTCTCCTTACTCTATTATATACTAAATGAGTATTTCTGTGATAATCAGGAGGAGCTAGGAAAACAGGTGGCAAAAGAAATCCAATGTAGCAGGTACCATCCCAATCTAGAGGCAAACGTACATATGCCGTCTGACCACATATGAAATAGGAATGGCAGGAAGCTCTAAATGTAGACTTGCCTTGATCACTAAATTCTACTACAGTGGTGCATCTACTATGGCCCATATGTATGGAACCATTCTTTCTTACACATAATTCACCTTTTACTGGAAATATTGACATAGCGGGCAAAATTGGAGTAGCTTCGGATTCGACATTTAGGATCATAAGATTAAGCGTAAAATTACCTAATCCATACACTTCATTTTCTAGATCAGTTCCTGTTCTCTGGGGAAATCCCTCCTTGTTAGGATAGCAGACCTTAAGTAAAACTAAATTCAAATTTCCCCATACCCAGTTATCTTGATAAACTGCAGAATTCGAATCTAGGGAATTGATTAAGCTAAACCATGCTCCACAGGAGCCGTTGTGTGTGAACGGGTATGGAAAGAGAGGTAGAATTCCTTTATAATTCTGATAGGGAGGGAGTCGGCCACATATCCAACAATTTGTAGCATTGCTAACCTGATGGGAATGATGTAACATACTAATAAACGTGTTATTGCGCAGCGCAAATCTATAAGACAACTCAAGCGGAGGTAATTCACTAAAAGAATGTTCAGCAGTAACATTATAAACGTGTCTAAAAATAGGATAATATATATGCAACAATATACTTGCAGTAATTATTAAAAGACTTAAGGAAAACAAAATTAATAACGTCACTGTACAATGACTACGCAGTGATTTACAGTACGCCTGTCGTTTCAACATTTTTCGGGTGCATTCTCTATTCAGGTCCAAGGGATACATGTCAGAGACAATTCAACCGCTTCACCTCGGAGAGGACTTAAACAATCAAATTGCTTGACTGATTGGACCTGAGTTTTAGTTTATAAAGTTCGGAATTACTCTTTTCAACAAAAGGAAGTTTTGAGTCAATGGGTGAAGACACACGAGGTGTGGTATTCACATCCGTTGGTAGTCCATGAAATTTCTTGATATGACTTGAATGAATCCAGCCTTTCCTGCCCTCGATCTTCACGGCTGTCCTTGTGGTGAGCAAGACCAGCTGCGGCGACTTCCACCTAGGATCCAGCTGAGTCTTTCGATCAAAGTTCCTCACTAGGACCAGGTCGCCTGGAATTACGTCATGGGGCTTCACCTCAGTGTTGTCAGGAAAAGCTGCAGCTACCTGTGAACGACAAGATTGTAGTGCAGACATCAAGGAAGCCAAATAATCTGTCAGCATATTACAGTCAATATCAGTTATTTTGCGTGGTATAGGCGTCCCCCACATATTTGGTGGTCTGCCGAAGATCACTTCATACGGGGATAGCCCTGTTCGAGAGTGTGCTACCATTCTTGTGTAAAAGAGTGCAACTGGTAACGCTACTACCCAGTCGACACCTTTCTGTCTGCATATTTTGGACAATCTAATTTTCAGGGTCTGATTATGTCTTTCTACGAGACCTGCTGCTTCGGGGTGTCGGACACAGTGGAATTTCCACTGATAGCCTAACAAAAGTGAAACGTGTTTCATTAATTCGGATGAGAACGGCTGGCCGTTATCTGAGTAGACAGCACGTGGTAAACCGTATCGTGGGAAGAATTCTCGAACTAACTGTTTGGCAGTAGTCGGGGCAGTGTAATCTGAAACCGGGTATGCCTCTGTCCAACGGGAAAGAGCACAGACAACTACGAGAACATATTTGAATCCTCGACATCGTTCCATCTGGATATAATCCATCTGGAGGACTTCAAAAGGGTGATCAGGAGACTGAAATCCACCCTGCTCTACGGGAACGCTTTTTCCTGGGTTGAACTGACAACAGATCATACAGGTACGAACCTTTTGTTTAGCTGCTGCTCGTAAATGTTTATTGAACCAAATGTGTTGGATGCTGTCTAGCATAGCTTTTTCTCCTAGATGTGCTGGACTATGTATAGTGTTAATAATAACTTGGACCATTGAATCAGGAAGGAACCATACAGATTTTTCCTTCGTCATCCATCCTTGGTCCGTTTGAATCCCTCCTAATTCAGTCCATTTCTTTATTTCCTCTGGTGTAGCATGTGTCTGTATGTCAATTACGTCAAGAGCGGGATCTTTAATCGTCATACAATGTGTTGGCGTCGGGACTATTGTCTTTGTCATGTCGGATGTTTGAGTTTGAGCAGTCTGTTTAGCTGTTCTGTCAGCTAGATCATTGCCTTGAGAAATGATATCAGTAACTTTCGCATGAGCTTTACATTTCATAATTGATATTGCAGTGGGTAGATGTATTGCATCTAATAAGGCATGAATGAGGGGTCCGTGCTGAATGTGGGCACCGTGAGAAGTTAAATAACCTCTCTCTCGCCACAGCACGCCGAAGTCATGTACAACTCCGAATGCATAACGTGAATCAGTGTATATGTTGACTTTTTTATTTGCGGCTTGAATACAGGCTTGTGTCAGAGCGACGAGCTCTGCTGCTTGAGCGGACAAGGTATTTATGCAATTTGTTTCAATGATTTCAGTGTCTGTTGTGACTGCGTAAGCGGCCACTAACTCTCCTGTACTTGTTCTCATACATGAGCCATCTACATACAACGTCAGGTCTGGGTCTGACAATGGGACATCTGTCAAGTCTTGTCTGGGTTTCGTCGTGATTGTAATAACGTCAATACAGTCATGAGCTAGTGGGTCTGTTCCGTTTACTGGTAACAGTGTGGCAGGATTCAATGTGTTACAACGTCTGATTTCTATATGTGGTTGGAACAATGTTAATTCATACCCTGTAAGTCGCGCTATAGTTAAATGTTGTGTTTGCGTTCGATTCAAAAGAACCTCTACTGCATGTGGTACTTGTACTGTCAATGGATGTCCTAACACTATGGCATCGCTTTGTCTGATTGCTAAAGCTGTCGCTGCCACTGATTTTAGGCATGCAGGCAGAGCCTGAGCTACGGGATCTAATGTACTAGAAAAATAAGCACACGGTTTGTGTGATCCTGCTTGTTCCTGTGTGAGTACTGACAAGGCAGTACCTTCGCGTTCTGTAACAAAAAGTGTAAACTGTTTATTGTAACATGGTGTTGCTAAAACAGGTGCTTGACATAAGGCTGTCTTTAAGCTTTCAAAAGCTTGTGTATGTTCCTGAGTCCAAGGGAGAACAGTCGATGTGGCTGCCTCCTGTGTTGTCAACTGAATGAGTGGTTTTGCTAGAAATGCATACTGAGGGATCCACTGCCTACAATATGAAGTGAGGCCTATAAAAGCCCGCACCTCCTTTTGTGTCTTGGGTATAGGCATGTTAGCTATTAACTGAATGCGGTCGGGTGTAAGCTGCCTTCCCTCCTTGGACAGCGAGTGTCCAAGATAAACAACTCGCTGGACACAGAATTGCAGCTTAGAAGGGGACACCTTGTGCCCCTTTTCGGCTAGAAATTGTAAAACTGTCAGTGATGCTTTCTCACATTCAGGTTCGCTTCTAGCGGTGATCAGCAGATCATCGACATATTGAAGCAGGGCAGTGTTTACTGGCATGTGGATACTGTCGAGTTCTCGTTTCAGTGCTTGGCTATAGATGCTGGGGCTTTCTGTAAATCCTTGAGGTGCGCGCGAGAATTTAAAGCTACGTCCATTTAAACTAAATCCGAACAAGTATTGGCTTTCCGGATCTATAGGGACGCTGAAAAAGGCATTTTTGAGATCAATTACAGAAAAGAATGTTGCTTCAGGATCAATAGCTGTCAGTAATGACGAGATATCTGGGACCACAGGGAATTGTGGCACAATGCATTTGTTCAATTCGCGCAGATCAATAACCAATCGATATACTGGCGGGGCCTTCGGATCTGTTCGTTTAAGAATCGGAATTATCGGTGAATTACATACATTGGAGTCTGTTTCTACAACCACTCCTTGGGCAATGAGCTCGTCAATGATTTGTAGTAAAGCCACTACAGCATCTGGTGGTAACTTGTATTGTCGCATTCGTGGTAGTACCACTCCTGCCTTTAGTGTAACTCGATATGGTGTAATATTCATGCAACCAACGTCAGTAGGGCCTTGTGCCCATAGATGTGTAGGTAAAGTCTGCAGTCGGGGATCCATGTCTCGAGACACATAATGACCTTTGAAATCACGTAAAAACAATCTTACTCCTTCCGGAGAACAACATATTATAGCTCCTAGAGCTTTCAGTGTTTTTATACCTAACAAGTTTTCTGGACATGATTTAGTAAGCAATAAATCTGTAGTTCTGGTCAAGGGTCCTATCGTAAGTGGAAGAGGCTGTGATACTTCATTAACAATAGGTTTTCCTGAAAAACCAAGGGAAATATTCTGTGAGCCTGAGAGGGGTGCCCCTGGAACTTCACTACGTTTTATGGTTGTTCGACTTGCCCCGGTATCGAGTAAAAATTTTCTATCTTGGCCTAATAATTCACTATGTACATAAGGTCCTTCTTGGTCTACAGGGACCTCGATAAGGGGTAAGTCAACTTCCCTCTCTAGGCTGTTTCATGCATATCGTTGATAATCAGGGTAGTCGTACTGTGCGGTCTGGTACAGCTGTCGTGTCGTGGTTTGTGTGGCAGCAACAGGCAGCGCTGGTGCAGCTGGCACAAGCTGTATAGACTGTTGTGGAGCTGGCATGGACTGTGCATGCTGCGGGGCTCCTTGTTCATTCTGATCCTGTCTAAGTGGCCGTGGTCTTTCTTTTGTAATACCTGTGGCGATATTACGCTTCAAGACTGGACAATCGTGTATATAATGACCTGGTTGTTTACAGTAGTTGCATGTCCCTTTTACAGGTCCTGCTGAGTCACCGGAATGTGTCGTACCCTTTTTATGTCCTTCAGCTGGAACTGTCTGGGAGACTAGCATTTTCATTTTCGTGTCTTTCATGCGTCTTTGTTCATGATCTTGTTCCTCTCTAATTCTATTGTGATGATACTGTAACATTTGTAACATTTGTGATGGGGTGTTACCTTGCCAGGTACTCTCGAATTTCAATACTCTATTCTTCACTTGGGGCAAGGAATTTTCAACTAATTTTGTCACAAACAGATGTGGGTATGATTCGCTACTTGCTTTTATGCCACTATTTATACCAAAACATTTTTCAAATCGTGCATAGAAATCACTAGTGTCTTCATCTTGCTTTTGTTTACAGGCTGAAATTGCACCCCAGTCTTCCTTTTTCGTAGTTAATAAACGTGGCAGTACCTGTACTAGTAAACCTGGTAGTGCTTTAGTTTTGTCCCCAAGCCCCGAACCTGGACCTCGGGCCTTTTCTTCATTTTCTAATGCTGTCCAGTCTATCTTTTGGTCTCCCACCTCCCACTCTTTTTCCTTGAGTTTTTCATAAATGCCAGCAGGCATTAATACCTTTAATATTGTCATAATGTCGGGATAGGTGTACTCTCCCATGAGTAACATGTCTTTAATTTCTCGGTGGAAACCCGCTGGGTCTTTGTCATGGCTGGGTACCACTTTTTTCATTTCTACCTCTCTCTCACGATGCACTCTGCATCCCAGGTCCCAGCCGCGGGCCACCTCTGACTTTCTGGTAATTCCTTAGTGTAGTCTACCCATAAATCAAGAAATAATATAGCGTCTAAGCCGTGTTTATGATACATGAAGTACCCTGGAGTGTCCCTATGAGGAATAGGAACGGCTTCTTCGAGTACCCCTTTTCTTGTTGTGATCTGTCTTAATTTCGAGAAGAGCGGCATATTGAAAACTGATCTGATACTTGATTTTGAACAAACTTAATACAGTAAACACAATAATGAACAGTCATTCACACCACAATATGCAGAACGTACTAAAAACATTTAACATTTAACATTTAACTGAGCAACAATGATGATGACGATCTAAGGAAAACTTAATCACTAAACATAATACTCGACTTTAACTGAATTATTCTGAATTTATATACTTGATATACTAGATATACTGCTAAACAGTACAGATACACTGCTGAAACAGTGCAGACCGGATTTGTGTACCCAAACCCGTCTGGACCGGCACAACTTATGTGCACGCCAGGACGCCTCCCCAGTAATGGTACTCACCGGGTAGCTCGGAACGGAAGGCCTCGGAACGGAACTGAACTGAACTGGACCGGACTGGACTCGACTCGACAACTTCGGACACTTCTGAGCTTCGGAAACCTGGTGGGCCTCTGTATACCTCGGATCTTGCTCTCTCAGCTAGGCTCTGGTCGGGATACTTCGCACTTCTCACCGCCTCGTCTGGGTGTTGATCGCAGCCTCAGTCGCCCCCGCTCGACCGGAGGGAGATACAGGAAATCCTGCTGGTACGCGTTGTTGTCCGTCCAGCTGTGGCAGGAGACCGGGCCTGCAACGCACCGCCGGCGCGTGAGATGAGAAAGTGTCCCTGTTCGGGCGCCATTCATGTGGTAAATAATTTAATTACCGGGACTTAATTTGATACAGAAACATAATAAAAATAGCTCAGTAAATAAGAGGCAGAATCCGTGGTATTAGAGGTTCGGAATGGGCTTTATTCCAATGGATGATTCGAATCGGTTGCTCCAAGTTCCATCACCACGAAGGTTCAGGAAGTGAAGTACATACATTATTGATAATTATTCACTTTTATACAATAGGCATTACAGTGAAGTAAATGCAAGAGGCGTAACAATTGATAGCAAAGATAACATTTCACATGCGTAGCTGAAAGAGGCGTAATTGGGTATAACAAGGAAAACGTCATTGGTTATGATGTCACATATGGGTGGACCTATGAAATAATTTCGCAATGTCAGCAGAAATACTTGGCAGAGATGCGCGCGCAGCAGTATGACGTGTGATTGACGTGCAACTAGGGGGTGAAGGGGACTTGACATTTAGCTCTACATGTGGCGACAGAAGTCTGGAGGGTCAAGTCAACCTAATCCCAAATCATATCTAACATCCTATGTTTAAAGAACTATGTTATCCAGAAGGGAGGTCTCTTAGAGTAGAATCTTATTCTATACTGACTATACTGACTGTTAGTGCGTGTACAAGCGTCTAAGTGTCTACACTAGATGCGAGGGCAGGAATCTTCCATAGTAACAGTGCTATGAATTACTTGCATAAAGACGGAGAAGCCGGGCCTTTGCTCGGTAGCTGGAAGAATGTTTACTGAAACTACTAGACAGGAATGCATTGGGCAGGGGGCGGAGCAGATAATTTCGAAGGTGAAATACAGTTTCTTGGCAGGCGACGGGCTGGATCAGGCACCGTTAGCCGCGCAGGGAGTGAGACAAAGTTCATGGTCACAGATGAAGGCTCAGACTGGAGCTTTCAGAGGCAGAAGGCAGGAAAAGGCTTGATGACAGAATCAGGGCCTACTTGCCTGGACTGTAAAATGGCATAAGTGAACCATATAAAGCCGGTGGCCTTTCATACTTAGGAATGGAATATCCGGCCTATTCATGGCGGATCTGAAAGAGGACATGTTGACGGTGGACGCACATGTGTTTGCGTCTTCATAACTGGAACTGGAGGGAGCATACATGTACTTGTGATTCATACATGAAACCGTTGGGGTCCAAGATAGGGGACATAACTGATCAGAAAAATCCATATTTCCACACTACTCTACCCACCCCACTCTACCCACTCCAATCTTCCCACTCCACTCTACTCTACCTACTCCACTCTACTCTACTCACTCTACTCTACCCACTCTTCTCTACCCACTCCACTCTAATCTACCCACTCTATTCTACCCTACCCACTCCACTCTACTCTACCCACTCCACTCTACTCTACCCACTCCACTCCACTCTACTCTACCCACCCCACTCTACTCTACTCTACCCTACTCTACCCACTCCACTCTACCCACTCCACTCTACCCACTCTACTCTACCCACTCCACTCTACTTTACCCACCCCACTCTACCCACTCCACTCTACCCACTCCACTCTACTCTACCTACTCTACTCTACCCACTCTACTCTACCCACTCCACTCTAATCTACCCTATCTACTCTACCCTAACCACTCCACTCTACTCTACCCACTCCACTCTACTCTACCCACTCCACTCCACTCTACTCTACCCACCCCACTCTACTCTACTCTACCCTACTCTACCCACTCCACTCTACCCACTCCACTCTACCCACTCTACTCTACCCACTCCACTCTACTCTACCCACTCCACTCTACCCACTCTACTCTACTCTACCCACTCTACTCTACTTTACCCACTCTACTTCACTGTACTCACTCTACTCCCCTCTACCCACTCCACTCTACCCGACTCTACCCACTCCACTCTACTCTAACCACTCTACCCTACTCTACCCACTCCACTCTACCCACTCCAGTCTACCCACTCCACTCTACCCACTCCACTCTACCCACTCTACTCTACCCACTCCACTCTACCCTACTCTACCCACTCCACTCTACTCTACCCACTCCACTCCACTCTACCCTACCCACTCCACTCTACCCACTCCACTCTACTCCACTCTACCCACTCCACTCTACTCTAACCACTCCACTCTACCTACTCTACTCTACTCTACTCTACCCACTCTACTCTACTCTACCCACTCTACTCTACCGACTCTACTCTACCCACTCCACACTACTCTACCCACTCCACTCTACTCTACCCACTCCACTCCACTCTACCCACTCCACTCTACCCACTCCACTCTACCCACTCCACTCTACTCTACCCACTCCAATCTACCCACTCCACTCTACCCACTCCACTCTACCCACTCCACTCTACTCTACCCACTCCACTCTATCCACTCCACTCTACCCACTCTACTCTACTCTACTCACTCTACTCTACTCTACCCACTCTACTCCACTCTACCCACTCTACTCTACTCACTCTACCCACTCCACTCTACCAACTCCACTCTACGCACTCCACTCTACCCCACTCCACTCTACCCACTCTAATCTACCCACTCCACTCTACCCACTCCACTCTACCCACTCCACTTTACTCTACCCACTCTACTCTACCCTACCCACTCCACTCTACTCTACCCACTCCACTCTACTCTACCTACTCCACTCTACCCACCCCACTCTACTCTACCCACCCTACTCTACTCTACCCTACTCTACCCACTCCACTCTACCCACTCCACTCTACCCACTCTACTCTACCCACTTTACTCTACCCAATCCACTCTACTCTTACCCACCCCACTCTACCCACTCCACTCTACCCACTCCACTCTACCCACTCCACTCTACTCTACCCACTCCACTCTTCTCTACTCACTCCACTCTACCCACTCCACTCTACCAACTCCACTCTACCCACTCTACTCTACCCACTCCACTCTACTCTACCCACTCCACTCTACCCACTCTACTCTACCCACTCCACTCTACTCTCCCCACTCTACTCTACCCACTCCACTCTACTCTACACACTCTACTCTACTCTTCTCTACCCACTCCACTCTACCCGCTCTACTCTATCCTACTCTACCCACTCCACTATACCCACTCCACTCTACCCACTCCACCCACTCCACTCTACCCACTCCACTCTACCCACTCCACTCTACCCACTCCACTGTACTCTACCCACCCCACCTACCCACTCCACTCTACCCACTCCACTCTACTCTACCTACTCCACTCTACTCTACTCACTC
Organism: Triturus cristatus; assembly: GCF_964204655.1. NCBI lineage: Eukaryota > Metazoa > Chordata > Amphibia > Caudata > Salamandridae > Triturus > Triturus cristatus. Next base: position 4,096 of record NW_028187945.1, on the reverse strand, counting down.
TACTTTACCCACTCTACTCTACCCACTCCACTCTAATCTACCTACTCTATTCTACCCTACCCACTCCACTCTACTCTACCCACTCCACTCTACTCTACCCACTCCACTCCACTCTACTCTACCCACCCCACTCTACTCTACTCTACCCTACTCTACCCACTCCACTCTACCCACTCCACTCTACCCACTCCACTCTACCCACTCCACTCTACTCTACCCACCCCACTCTACCCACTCCACTCTACCCACTCCACTCTACTCTACCTACTCCACTCTACTCTACTCACTCTACTCTACCCACTCTACTCTACCCACTCCACTCTAATCTACCCACTCTACTCTACCCTACATACTCCACTCTACTCTACCCACTCCACTCTACTCTACCCACTCCACTCTACTCTACCCACTCAACTCCACTCTACTCTACCCACCCCACTCTACTCTACTCTACCCTACTCTACCAACTCCACTCTACCCACTCCACTCTACCCACTCTACTCTACCCACTCCACTCTACTCTACCCACTCCACTCTACCCACTCTACTCTACTCTACCCACTCTACTCTACTTTACCCACTCTACTTCAATGTACTCACTCTACTCCACTCTACCCACTCCACTCTACCCGACTCTACCCACTCCACTCTACCCACTCCAGTCTACCCACTCCACTCTACCCACTCCACTCTACCCACTCTACTCTACCCACTCCACTCTACCCTACTCTACCCACTCCACTCTACTCTACCCACTCCACTCCACTCTACCCTACTCACTCCACTCTACCCACTCCACTCTACTCCACTCTTCCCACTCCACTCTACTCTACCCACTCCACTCTACCTACTCTACTCTACTCTACCCACTCTACTCTACTCTACCCACTCTACTCTACCGACTCTACTCTACCCACTCCTCACTACTCTACCCACTCCACTCTACTCTACCCACTCCACTCCACTCTACTCACTCCACTCTACCCACTCCACTCTACCCACTCCACTCTACTCTACCCACTCCAATCTACCCACTCCACTCTACCCACTCCACTCTACCCACTCCACTCTACTCTACCCACTCCACTCTATCCACTCCACTCTACCCACTCTACTCTACACACTCTACTCTACTCTACTCACTCTACTCTACTCTACCCACTCTACTCCACTCTACCCACTCTACTCTACCCACTCTACCCACTCCACTCTACCCACTCCACTCTACACACTCCACTCTACCCCACTCCACTCTACCCACTCTAATCTACCCACTCCACTCTACCCACTCCACTCTACCCACTCCACTTTACTCTACCCACTCTACTCTACCCTACCCACTCCACTCTACTCTACCCACTCCACTCTACTCTACCTACTCCACTCTACCCACCCCACTCTACTCTACCCACCCTACTCTACTCTACCCTATTCTACCCACTCCAACTCTACCCACTCCACTCTACCCACTCTACTCTACCCACTTTACTCTTCCCAATCCACTCTACTCTACCCACCCCACTCTACCCACTCCACTCTACCCACTCCACTCTACCCACTCCACTCTACTCTACCCACTCCACTCTTGTCTACCCACTCCACTCTACCCACTCCACTCTACCAACTCCACTCTACCCACTCTACTCTACCCACTCCACTCTACTCTACCCACTCCACTCTACCCACTCCACTCTACCCACTCCACTCTACTCTACCCACTCTACTCTATCCACTCCACTCTACTCTACACACTCTACTCTACTCTTTTCTACCCACCCACTCTACCCACTCTACTCTATCCTACTCTACCCACTCCACTATACCCACTCCACTCTACCCACTCCACCCACTCCACTATACCCACTCCACTCTACCCACTCTACTCTACCCACTCAACACTACCCACTCCACTCTACTCTACCCACCCCACTCTACCCACTCCACTCTACCCACTCCACTCTACCCACTCCACTCCACTCTACCCACTCCACTCTACCCACTCTACTCTACCCACTCTACTCTACTCTACTCTAACCACTCTACTCTACTCTACCCACTCTACTCTACCCACTCTACTCTACTCACTCTACTCTACTCTACTCTACCCACTCTACTCTACTCTACCCACTCTACTCTACCCACTCTACTCTACTCTACTCTACCCACTCCACTCTACTCTACCCACTCCACTCCACTCTACCCACTCCACTCTGCCCACTCTACTCTACCCACTCCACTCTACTCTACCCACTCCACTCTACCCACTCCACTCTACCCACTCCACTCTACCCACTCCACTCTACTCTACCCACTTCACTCTACCCCACTCCACTCTACCCCACTCCACTCTACCCCACTCCACTCTATCCACTCTACTCTACCCACTCCACTCTACCCTACTCTACCCACTCCACTCTACTCTACCCACTTCACTCCACTCTACCCTACCCACTCCACTCTACCCACTCCACTCCCCTCTACCCACTCCACTCTACTCTACCCTACTCTACCCACTCCACTCTACCCACTCCACTCTAACCACTCCAGTCTACTCTACCGACTACACTCTACTCTACTTTACCCACTCCACTCTACTCTACTCCACCCACTCTACTCTACTCTACCCACTATACTCTACCCACTCCACTCTACTCTACCCACTCCACTCTACTCTACCCACTCTACTCTACCGACTGTACTCTACCCACTCCACTCTACTCTACCCACTCCACTCTACTCTACCCACTCCACTCTACTCTACCCTACTCTGCCCACTCCACTCTACTCTACCGTACTCTACCTACTCTACTCTACACTACTCACTCTACTCTACTCTACCCACTCTACTCTACTCTACTCTACCCACTCTACCCACTCTACCCACTCCATCCACTCCACTAAACTCTACCCACTCCACTCTACCCACTCCACTCTACCCACTCCACTCTACCCACTCCACTCTACCCACTCCACTCTACTCTACCCACCCCACTCTACCCACTCCAATCTTCCCACTCCACTCTACTCTACCTACTCCACTCTACTCTACTCACTCTACTCTACCCACTCTTCTCTACCCACTCCACTCTAATCTACCCACTCTATTCTACCCTACCCACTCCACTCTACTCTACCCACTCCACTCTACTCTACCCACTCCACTCCACCCTACTCTACCCACCCCACTCTACTCTACTCTACCCTACTCTACCCACTCCACTCTACCCACTCCACTCTACCCACTCCACTCTACCCACTCCACTCTACTTTACCCACCCCACTCTACCCACTCCACTCTACCCACTCCACTCTACTCTACCTACTCCACTCTTCTCTACCCACTCTACTCTACCCACTCTACTCTACCCACTCCACTCTAATCTACCCTATCTACTCTACCCTACCCACTCCACTCTACTCTACCCACTCCACTCTACTCTACCCACTCCACTCCACTCTACTCTACCCACCCCACTCTACTCTACTCTACCCTACTCTACCCACTCCACTCTACCCACTCCACTCTACCCACTCTACTCTACCCACTCCACTCTACTCTACCCACTCCACTCTACCCACTCTACTCTACTCTACCCACTCTACTCTACTTTACCCACTCTACTTCACTGTACTCACTCTACTCCCCTCTACCCACTCCACTCTACCCGACTCTACCCACTCCACTCTACTCTAACCACTCTACCCTACTCTACCCACTCCACTCTACCCACTCCAGTCTACCCACTCCACTCTACCCACTCCACTCTACCCACTCTACTCTACCCACTCCCCTCTACCCTACTCTACCCACTCCACTCTACTCTACCCACTCCACTCCACTCTACCCTACCCACTCCACTCTACCCACTCCACTCTACTCCACTCTACCCACTCCACTCTACTCTAACCACTCCACTCTACCTACTCTACTCTACTCTACCCACTCTACTCTACTCTACCCACTCTACTCTACCGACTCTACTCTACCCACTCCACACTACTCTACCCACTCCACTCTACTCTACCCACTCCACTCCACTCTACCCACTCCACTCTACCCACTCCACTCTACCCACTCCACTCTACTCTACCCACT
>NW_028187944.1:0-56000 GCF_964204655.1 Triturus cristatus | reverse complement strand
GAGGTGTGACCACGTTGCGTTTTGCGCCGTTTCCTGTCGTGGGCACTATGCCGACCCGCACAAGTGAGGTACCATTTTTCTAGTATGACTTTGGGGAACGCGGGGTAGGTGGAAATTTGTGGATCCACGCAGATTCCAGAACTTTCCATCACAGAAATGTGGGGAAAATGTGTTTTTTTGTCAATTTTTCACGTTTGCAAGGGATTCTGGGTAACAGACCATGGTGGGAGGCAGTCAAGTCACCCCATCCTGGATTCCCCTGGGTGTCTAGTTTACAAAAATGTATAGGTTTGCTAGGTTTCCCTAGGTGCCGGCAGGGCTAGGGTTCAAAAACTACAGCTAGTCACTTTGCCAAAAAAGGGTCATTTTTCACTGCAAAATTGAGGTGTGACCACGTTGCGTTTTGCGCCATTTCCTGTCACGGGCACTATGCCGACTCGCACAAGTGAGGTACCATTTGTCTCGTAGGACTTTGGGGAACGCGGGGTGGATGGAAATTTGTGAATCCACGCAGATTCCAGAACTTTCCATAACAGAAATGTGGGGAAAATATGGTTTTTTTTTTTATTTTTTACGTTTGCAAGGGATTCTGGGTAACAAACCATGGTGGGAGGCAGTCAAATCACCCCATCCTGGATTCCCCTGGGTGTCTAGTTTTCAAAAATGTATAGGTTTGCTAGGTTTCCCTAGGTGCCGGCAGGGCTAGGGTTAAAAAACTACAGCTCGTCACTTTGCCAAAAAAGGGTCATTTTTCACTGCAAAATTGAGGTGTGACCATGTTGCGTTTTGCGCCGTTTCCAGTCGCGGGCACTATGCCGACCCGCACAAGTGAGATACCATTTTTCTCGTAGGACATTGGGGAACGCGGAGTGGGTGGAAAATTGTGGATCCACGCAGATTCCAGAACTTTCCATCACAGAAATATGTGGAAAATTTGTTTTTTTTGTCAATTTTTTACGTTTGCAAGGGATTCTGGGTAACAGACCATGGTGGGAGGCAGTCAAGTCACCCCATCCTGGATTCCCCTGGGTGTCTAGTTTACAAAAATGTATAGGTTTGCTAGGTTTCCCTAGGTGCCGGCAGGGCTAGGGTTCAAAAACTACTGCTAGTCACTTTGCCAAAAAAGGGTCATTTTTCACTGCAAAATTGAGGTGTGACCACGTCGCGTTTTGCGCCGTTTCCTGTCGCGGGCACTAGGCCGACCCCCACAAGTGAGGTACCATTTTTCTCGTAGGACTTTGGGGAACGCGGGGTGGGTGGAAATTTGTGGATCCACGCAGATTCCAGAACTTTCCATCACAGAAATGTGGGGAAAATGTGTTTTTTTTGTCAATTTTTTACGTTTGCAAGGGATTCTGGGTATCAGACCATGGTGGGAGGCAGTCAAGTCACCCCATCCTGGATTCCCCTGGGTGTCTAGTTTTCAAAAATGTATAGGTTTGCTAGGTTTCCCTAGGTGCCGGCAGGGCTAGGGTTCAAAAACTACAGCTCGTCACTTTGCCAAAAATGGGTCATTTTTCACTGCAAAATTGAGGTGTGACCACGTTGCGTTTTGCGCCGTTTCCTGTCGTGGGCACTATGCCGACCCGCACAAGTGAGGTACCATTTTTCTCGTAGGACTTTGGGGAACGCGGGGTAGGTGGAAATTTGTGGATCCACGCAGATTCCAGAACTTTCCATCACAGAAATGTGGGGAAAATGTGTTTTTTTGTCAATTTTTCACGTTTGCAAGGGATTCTGGGTAACAGACCATGGTGGGAGGCAGTCAAGTCACCCCATCCTGGATTCCCCTGGGTGTCTAGTTTACAAAAATATATAGGTTTGCTAGGTTTCCCTAGATGCCGGCAGGGCTAGGGTTCAAAAACTACAGCTAGTCACTTTGCCAAAAAAGGGTCATTTTTCACTGCAAAATTGAGGTAAGACCACGTCGCGTTTTGCGCCGTTTCCTGTCGCGGGCACTAGGCCGACCCCCACAAGTGAGGTACCATTTTTCTCGTAGGACTTTGGGGAACGCGGGGTGGGTGGAAATTTGTGGATCCACGCAGATTCCAGAACTTTCCATCACAGAAATGTGGGGAAAATGTGTTTTTTTTGTCAATTTTTTACGTTTGCAAGGGATTCTGGGTATCAAACCATGGTGGGAGGCAGTCAAGTCACCCCATCCTGGATTCCCCTGCGTGTCTAGTTTTAAAAAATGTATAGGTTTGCTAGGTTTCCCTAGGTGCCGGCAGGGCTAGGGTTCAAAAACTACAGCTCGTCACTTTGCCAAAAAAGGGTCATTTTTCACTGCAAAATTGAGGTGTGACCACGTTGCGTTTTGCGCCGTTTCCTGTCGCGGGCACTATGCCGACCCGCACAAGTGAGGTACCATTTTTCTCGTAGGACTTTGGGGAACGCGGGGTGGGTGGAAATTTGTGGATCCACGCAGATTCCAGAACTTTCCATCACAGAAATGTGGGGAAAATGTGTTTTTTTTGTCAATGTTTTACGTTTGCAAGGGATTCTGGGTAACAGACCATGGTGGGAGGCAGTCAAGTCACCCCATCCTGGATTCCCCTGGGTGTCTAGTTTTCAAAAATGTATAGGTTTGCTAGGTTTCCCTAGGTGCCGGCAGGGCTAGGGTTCAAAAACTACAGCTCGTCACTTTGCCAAAAAAGGGTCATTTTTCACTGCAAAATTGAGGTGTGACCACGTTGCGTTTTGCGCCATTTCCTGTCACGGGCACTATGCCGACCCCCACAAGTGAGGTACCATTTTTCTCATAGGACTTTGGGGAACGCGGGGTGGATGGAAATTTGTGAATCCACGCAGATTCCAGAACTTTCCATAACAGAAATGTGGGTAAAATATGTTTATTTTTTTTATTTTTTACGTTTGCAAGGGATTCTGGGTAACAAACCATGGTGGGAGGCAGTCAAATCACCCCATCCTGGATTCCCCTGGGTGTCTAGTTTTCAAAAATGTATAGGTTTGCTAGGTTTCCCTAGGTGCCGGCAGGGCTAGGGTTAAAAAACTACAGCTCGTCACTTTGCCAAAAAAGGGTCATTTTTCACTGCAAAATTGAGGTGTGACCACGTTGCGTTTTGCGCCGTTTCCAGTCGCGGGCACTATGCCGACCCGCACAAGTGAGATACCATTTTTCTCGTAGGACATTGGGGAACGCGGGGTGGGTGGAAAATTGTGGATCCACGCAGATTCCAGAACTTTCCATCACAGAAATATGTGGAAAATTTGTTTTTTTTGTCAATTTTTTACGTTTGCAAGGGATTCTGGGTAACAGACCATGGTGGGAGGCAGTCAAGTCACCCCATCCTGGATTCCCCTGGGTGTCTAGTTTACAAAAATGTATAGGTTTGCTAGGTTTCCCTAGGTGCCGGCAGGGCTAGGGTTCAAAAACTACTGCTAGTCACTTTGCCAAAAAAGGGTCATTTTTCACTGCAAAATTGAGGTGTGACCACGTCGCGTTTTGCGCCGTTTCCTGTCGCGGGCACTAGGCCGACCCCCACAAGTGAGGTACCATTTTTCTCGTAGGACTTTGGGGAACGCGGGGTGGGTGGAAATTTGTGGATCCACGCAGATTCCAGAACTTTCCATCACAGAAATGTGGGGAAAATGTGTTTTTTTTGTCAATTTTTTACGTTTGCAAGGGATTCTGGGTATCAGACCATGGTGGGAGGCAGTCAAGTCACCCCATCCTGGATTCCGCTGGGTGTCTAGTTTTCAAAAATGTATAGGTTTGCTAGGTTTCCCTAGGTGCCGGCAGGGCTAGGGTTCAAAAACTACGGCTCGTCACTTTGCCAAAAAAGGGTCATTTTTCACTGCAAAATTGAGGTGTGACCACGTTGCGTTTTGCGCCGTTTCCTGTCGCGGGCACTATGCCGACCCGCACAAGTGAGGTACCATTTGTCTCGTAGGACTTTGGGGAACGCGGGGTGGGTGGAAATTTGTGGATCCACGCAGATTCCAGAACTTTCCATCACAGAAATGTGGGGAAAATATGTTTTTTTTGTCAATTTTTTACGTTTGCAAGGGATTCTGGGTAACAAACCATGGTGGGAGGCAGTCAAATCACCCCATCCTGGATTCCCCTGGGTGTCTAGTTTACAAAAATGTATAGGTTTGCTAGGTTTTCCTAGGTGCCAGCAGGGCTAGGGTTCAAAAACTACAGCTAGTCACTTTGCCAAAAAAGGGTCATTTTTCACTGCAAAATTGAGGTGTGACCACGTCGCGTTTTGCGCCGTTTCCTGTCGCGGGCACTAGGCCGACCCCCACAAGTGAGGTACCATTTTTCTCGTAGGACTTTGGGGAACGCGGGGTGGGTGGAAATTTGTGGATCCACGCAGATTCCAGAACTTTCCATCACAGAAATGTGGGGAAAATGTGTTTTTTTTGTCAATTTTTTATGTTTGCAAGGGATTCTGGGTATCAGACCATGGTGGGAGGCAGTCAAGTCACCCCATCCTGGACTCCCCTGGGTGTCTAGTTTTCAAAAATGTATAGGTTTGCTAGGTTTCCCTAGGTGCCGGCAGGGCTAGGGTTAAAAAACTACAGCTAGTCACTTTGCCAAAAAAGGGTCATTTTTCACTGCAAAATTGAGGTGTGACCACGTTGCGTTTTGCGCCGTTTCCTGTCGCGGGCACTATGCCGACCCGCACAAGTGAGGTACCATTTTTTCGCAGGACTTTGGGGAACGCGGGGTGGGTGGAAATTTGTGGATCCACACAGATTCCAGAACTTTCCATCACAGAAATGTGGGGAAAATATGTTTTTTTTGTCAATTTTTTACGTTTGCAAGGGATTCTGGGTAACAAACCATGGTGGGAGGCAGTCAAGTCACCCCATCCTGGATTCCCCTGGGTGTCTAGTTTTCAAAAATGTATAGGTTTGCTAGGTTTCCCTAGGTGCCGGCAGGGCTAGGGTTAAAAAACTACAGCTCGTCACTTTGCCAAAAAAGGGTCATTTTTCACTGCAAAATTGAGGTGTGACCACGTTGCGTTTTGCGCCGTTTCCAGTCGCGGGCACTATGCCGACCCGCACAAGTGAGGTACCATTTTTCTCGTAGGACATTGGGGAACGCGGGGTGGGTGGAAAATTGTGGATCCACGCAGATTCCAGAACTTTCCATCACAGAAATATGGGGAAAATGTGTTTTTTTTGTCAATTTTTTACGTTTGCAAGGGATTCTGGGTAACAGACCATGGTGGGAGGCAGTCAAGTCACCCCATCCTGGATTCCTCTGGGTGTCTAGTTTTCAAAAATGTATAGGTTTGCTAGGTTTCCCTAGGAGACGGCAGGGCTAGGGTTCAAAAACTACAGCTAGTCACTTTGCCAAAAATGGGTCATTTTTCACTGCAAAATTGAGGTGTGACCACGTTGCGTTTTGTGCCGTTTCCTGTCGCGGGCACTATGCCGACCCGCACAAGTGAGGTACCATTTTTCTCGTAGGACTTTGGGGAACGCGGGGTAGGTGGAAATTTGTGGATCCACGCAGATTCCAGAACTTTCCATCACAGAACTGTGGGGAAAATGTGTTTTTTTGTCAATTTTTTATGTTTGCAAGGGATTCTGGGTACTAGACCATGGTGGGAGGCAGTCAAGTCACCCATCCTGGATTCCCCTGGGTGTCTAGTTTTCAAAAATGTATAGGTTTGCTAGGTTTCCCTAGGTGCCGGCAGGGCTAGGGTTCAAAAACTACAGCTCGTCACTTTGCCAAAAAAGGGTCATTTTTCACTGCAAAATTGAGGTGTGACCACGTTGCGTTTTGCGCCGTTTCCAGTCGCGGGCACTATGCCGACCCGCACAAGTGAGATACCATTTTTCTCGTAGGACATTGGGGAACGCGGGGTGGGTGGAAAATTGTGGATCCACGCAGATTCCAGAACTTTCCATCACAGAAATATGTGGAAAATTTGTTTTTTTTGTCAATTTTTTACGTTTGCAAGGGATTCTGGGTAACAGACCATGGTGGGAGGCAGTCAAGTCACCCCATCCTGGATTCCCCTGAGTGTCTAGTTTACAAAAATGTATAGGTTTGCTAGGTTTCCCTAGGTGCCGGCAGGGCTAGGGTTCAAAAACTACTGCTAGTCACTTTGCCAAAAAAGGGTCATTTTTCACTGCAAAATTGAGGTGTGACCACGTCGCGTTTTGCGCCGTTTCCTGTCGCGGGCACTAGGCCGACCCCCACAAGTGAGGTACCATTTTTCTCGTAGGACTTTGGGGAACGCGGGGTGGGTGGAAATTTGTGGATCCACGCAGATTCCAGAACTTTCCATCACAGAAATATGTGGAAAATGTGTTTTTTTTGTCAATTTTTTACGTTTGCAAGGGATTCTGGGTAACAGACCATGGTGGGAGGCAGTCAAGTCACCCCATCCTGGATTCCCCTGGGTGTCTAGTTTACAAAAATGTATAGGTTTGCTAGGTTTCCCTAGGTGCCGGCAGGGCTAGGGTTCAAAAACTACAGCTAGTCACTTTGCCAAAAAAGGGTCATTTTTCACTGCAAAATTGAGGTGTGACCACGTCGCGTTTTGCGCCGTTTCCTGACGCGGGCACTAGGCCGACCCCCACAAGTGAGGTACCATTTTTCTCGTAGGACTTTGGGGAACGCGGGGTGGGTGGAAATTTGTGGATCCACGCAGATTCCAGAACTTTCCATCACAGAAATGTGGGGAAAATGTGTTTTTTTTGTCAATTTTTTACGTTTGCAAGGGATTCTGGGTATCAAACCATGGTGGGAGGCAGTCAAGTCACCCCATCCTGGATTCCCCTGCGTGTCTAGTTTTAAAAAATGTATAGGTTTGCTAGGTTTCCCTAGGTGCCGGCAGGGCTAGGGTTCAAAAACTACAGCTCGTCACTTTGCCAAAAAAGGGTCATTTTTCACTGCAAAATTGAGGTGTGACCACGTTGCGTTTTGCGCCGTTTCCTGTCGCGGGCACTATGCCGACCCGCACAAGTGAGGTACCATTTTTCTCGTAGGACTTTGGGGAACGCGGGGTGGGTGGAAATTTGTGGATCCACGCAGATTCCAGAACTTTCCATCACAGAAATGTGGGGAAAATGTGTTTTTTTTGTCAATGTTTTACGTTTGCAAGGGATTCTGGGTAACAGACCATGGTGGGAGGCAGTCAAGTCACCCCATCCTGGATTCCCCTGGGTGTCTAGTTTTCAAAAATGTATAGGTTTGCTAGGTTTCCCTAGGTGCCGGCAGGGCTAGGGTTCAAAAACTGCAGCTCGTCACTTTGCCAAAAAAGGGTCATTTTTCACTGCAAAATTGAGGTGTGACCACGTTGCGTTTTGCGCCATTTCCTGTCACGGGCACTATGCCGACCCGCACAAGTGAGGTACCATTTGTCTCGTAGGACTTTGGGGAACGCGGGGTGGATGGAAATTTGTGAATCCACGCAGATTCCAGAACTTTCCATAACAGAAATGTGGGGAAAATATGGGGATTTTTTTTATTTTTTATGTTTGCAAGGGATTCTGGGTAACAAACCATGGTGGGAGGCAGTCAAATCACCCCATCCTGGATTCCCCTGGGTGTCTAGTTTTCAAAAATGTATAGGTTTGCTAGGTTTCCCTAGGTGCCGGCAGGGCTAGGGTTAAAAAACTACAGCTCGTCACTTTGCCAAAAAAGGGTCATTTTTCACTGCAAAATTGAGGTGTGACCACGTTGCGTTTTGCGCCGTTTCCAGTCGCGGGCACTATGCCGACCCGCACAAGTGAGATACCATTTTTCTCGTAGGACATTGGGGAACGCGGGGTGGGTGGAAAATTGTGGATCCACGCAGATTCCAGAACTTTCCATCACAGAAATATGTGGAAAATTTGTTTTTTTTGTCAATTTTTTACGTTTGCAAGGGATTCTGGGTAACAGACCATGGTGGGAGGCAGTCAAGTCACCCCATCCTGGATTCCCCTGAGTGTCTAGTTTACAAAAATGTATAGGTTTGCTAGGTTTCCCTAGGTGCCGGCAGGGCTAGGGTTCAAAAACTACTGCTAGTCACTTTGCCAAAAAAGGGTCATTTTTCACTGCAAAATTGAGGTGTGACCACGTCGCGTTTTGCGCCGTTTCCTGTCACGGGCACTAGGCCGACCCCCACAAGTGAGGTACCATTTTTCTCGTAGGACTTTGGGGAACGCGGGGTGGGTGGAAATTTGTGGATCCACGCAGATTCCAGAACTTTCCATCACAGAAATGTGGGGAAAATGTGTTTTTTTTGTCAATTTTTTACGTTTGCAAGGGATTCTGGGTATCAGACCATGGTGGGAGGCAGTCAAGTCACCCCATCCTGGATTCCCCTGGGTGTCTAGTTTTCAAAAATGTATAGGTTTGCTAGGTTTCCCTAGGTGCCGGCAGGGCTAGGGTTCAAAAACTACAGCTCGTCACTTTGCCAAAAATGGGTCATTTTTCACTGCAAAATTGAGGTGTGACCACGTTGCGTTTTGCGCCGTTTCCTGTCGTGGGCACTATGCCGACCCGCACAAGTGAGGTACCATTTTTCTCGTAGGACTTTGGGGAACGCGGGGTAGGTGGAAATTTGTGGATCCACGCAGATTCCAGAACTTTCCATCACAGAAATGTGGGGAAAATGTGTTTTTTTGTCAATTTTTTACGTTTGCAAGGGATTCTGGGTAACAGACCATGGTGGGAGGCAGTCAAGTCACCCCATCCTGGATTCCCCTGAGTGTCTAGTTTACAAAAATGTATAGGTTTGCTAGGTTTCCCTAGGTGCCGGCAGGGCTAGGGTTCAAAAACTACTGCTAGTCACTTTGCCAAAAAAGGGTCATTTTTCACTGCAAAATTGAGGTGTGACCACGTCGCGTTTTGCGCCGTTTCCTGTCGCGGGCACTAGGCCGACCCCCACAAGTGAGGTACCATTTTTCTCGTAGGACTTTGGGGAACGCGGGGTGGGTGGAAATTTGTGAATCCACGCAGATTCCAGAACTTTCCATAACAGAAATGTGGGGAAAATATGGTTTTTTTTTTATTTTTTACGTTTGCAAGGGATTCTGGGTATCAAACCATGGTGGGAGGCAGTCAAGTCACCCCATCCTGGATTCCCCTGCGTGTCTAGTTTTAAAAAATGTATAGGTTTGCTAGGTTTCCCTAGGTGCCGGCAGGGCTAGGGTTCAAAAACTACAGCTCGTCACTTTGCCAAAAAAGGGTCATTTTTCACTGCAAAATTGAGGTGTGACCATGTTGCGTTTTGCGCCATTTCCTGTCGCGGGCACTATGCCGACCCGCACAAGTGAGGTACCATTTTTCTCGTAGGACTTTGGGGAACGCGGGGTGGGTGGAAATTTGTGGATCCACGCAGATTCCAGAACTTTCCATCACAGAAATGTGGGGAAAATGTATTTTTTTTGTCAATGTTTTACGTTTGCAAGGGATTCTGGGTAACAGACCATGGTGGGAGGCAGTCAAGTCACCCCATCCTGGATTCCCCTGGGTGTCTAGTTTTCAAAAATGTATAGGTTTGCTAGGTTTCCCTAGGTGCCGGCAGGGCTAGGGTTCAAAAACTACAGCTCGTCACTTTGCCAAAAAAGGGTCATTTTTCACTGCAAAATTGAGGTGTGACCACGTTGCGTTTTGCGCTGTGAGAAGTTGGCCTGGTATATGATGCTCACTAGTTAAAGTGATCACCTTGTACCATGCCAAGCAACCCTTATGGTGTGGTTGTAAGTCAACCTTTTCGGACTAGCTGCCCTAGTGGTAGCAGTCTTTGAGGCTAAACTCGTGAAGCGTGTTAAGCCAGCTGTTTTACCAAATGTAACCCCCTTTTTTACCAATGAAAGGACACCACACAGATATATATTCAAAATATATATGTATTTATTTCTCAAAGTAACCCCTAGTCTCTTTATGAGCACAGGAGCACAAATCGTCAAACAAGATTATCACAGAATACACAGAAGTTGCACGTTATATGGATAGGCCCTGGTGGCCACTCAAACCATATACTAAAATAGTGGTATAAGTACCACGAACAGAAAAGGGAAAAGGCCTAGGGCCTCTAGAATCGCTGGGCCTACGAGGAGCTAACGTCAGTTAGTGACCAGGAGGTCCACAGGTGGCGTGTGCAGAGCAAATAGTCACACGCGTGCTCCCATAGGTTTCAATGGGTGCGTAAAAAGTACAAAGTTACTGCACAGAGGATCTTCCGGATGGACTAGGAACTCAAGATTTGGAACACAGGCACTAGAGATGTAATACTACACTTGGGCACAGGTGTGCCAGCTTTACCTCACCCACAGGAAGCGGGTGCATAGGCCTCGAAGTGCGTCGGGTTTCTTCTATCTGTTCCGTGGAGCTTGAAGACAAAGATGCTGCAGGCGGTCGGTCCGGGAGAGATGCAGTGGATCCCAGAGTGGATCGGAGATGTTGAAGACCTGTAAGCAGAGGGGACAGTGTTCACAGTCACTAGCCAGTGACCAGCGTGGCACCAGGTGGGTACCAGGCGATGTCGGGTGCAAACAGGTGATGAGGGGTAGCTTGTCTCCGCAGCCACGTGGTCCCTGAAGGTTGACGACGTCCAGGAGTTGGCTCACGAGCTGTCCCACGCAAGCTCTCGCTGTCGGCGGTGTCGGCGACTTGATCGAAGCAAACAAGCCTTGGCAAAAGCAATTGTAGGAGGATTCGGAAATCAGCTGTTGGTTCTGACCAGCAAGGTCAGAGGGATTGCTCCTTTGGAGAGGAGCAAGGGCCAGTCTGGAGCAACCAGACCAGCAGTGTATTTCGTAGAGTTCATTGCCAAGATGGCCACTAGCCAGCGGACCAGCAACCGGTTAGGCGCGTCGAGTGGCAAAATGCAGAAGGGCCCCACGCAGATCGTGGAGATGCTGGAGGGCTCACCTTTGGTGCAGATGCTGCTCGGGGGTTGGGCTTCTGAGATCCCAAAGCACAACTTGGAGGGAGCCTCGGTTGTTGCACTTGTCAGCTTGTCGTAGTCGTTCCAAGATGGCTGGCTCCACGTGTCTCGGTGCCTCCACGGGTCTCCTCTTTTCAGGGACTGTGGATCGGGCGGTGAGAGGTCTGGAGGTCCAGGTCTTGTCAGTCTCTGGGCTCGGGCTCTGGCGGGAGGCGGCGGCAAAGCAGACGGTGATTCGCTGGATGGTGCTTGCGTTAGCAAGGTGGTCACTCCCTGACCACAGGGGAGATTTTCTTCAGTCTTCTGTGCAGCAGAATGTCGAAGTTCCCGTCTTCTTCTTAGTTTCAAGTTGATTCCAGGATGTCTGAAGTCTTAGGACACAGCTCCTACCTTTAAGCGGATTCTAGGGGCCGGACTACCTGCTAGGTCCCTCCCTATGGGTGGGACCAGGAAGGGGGGTGGTTACACCCCCAATCCTTTGTCCAGCTCGCCCCAGGCCCGGGACTGGTGTGCCCCAGGACCGGTTTGAACTGGCATATGCACCGAGGCTCCTTGTGAGCCACAGGCATGTCTGGTTTCTTTCAAGCCCTACCTGACCAATACACAAAATCCTGTCTGGGGTGGTGCACGCACCTCCCCTGGCAGGAAACCCTTTGTCCACACCTCCCAAGCTGGAAGGACTCCCAGCAGCAGGAGGGCAGACTTGTGTCTGTGGTGGCAGCATCCATTTTGTGGAGCTGAGGCTATGTCTGATTTTACCCGGGTTTCAGGCACTGTACATGTCGTGTCCCTCTAGAAGGGTGGAATGCTAACCCCGTCGCCAGAATTGGCGAGGGGTTAGTATTCCAATTCGTATGACACCTTACTCGACATGTTTTGATAAAGCCAAACCAAAGATAGCATTTAACCGCGAGGTTCATAATGCACTTAAGAGTATATGGTATGACGATATCTGGAAACAGTAGAAGGAAGTTGTTCCGACCACTGCAGACAGGCTCAGCTCATGCCAGAGCACCATCTCACATGGAACCAAGCACTCTGCCTTCAGGATTGTTAAGGCCTGCCATAGGAGTGACTTATAGGTTACCAGGTGTCCCATTTAAGGTTAGGTATAGGTATACTACACCTAAGTAAGAGGTGATTACACCAACTTACCCCAGCTGAGTGATCAGCCAGTTGTGTCAGATTGTTAGGCCAAGCCTGGGGTGGCATAATACATGCTGCAGCCCTTGGCAGGCCTTGGGTACACCAATGCCCTGGGTACCTAGTGTACACTGGTACAGGGGCTGACAGGGTGATCCACTTCCAATTGGTTATGCACCTAGGGTGCATAGTTTTAATTTAGTAGAGAGAACAGCAGGCTGGGGGTCTGATTGGCAGGCCCACAGCCTCAATATGTCAAAAACCAGTGAAGCAAAAAGCAAAAATTTGGGGTGACCATAGGATAGCAGACCCTACTCTCCTACACAACCCCCCCCCAAACGCTGGGACATTAAACTAGCCTTGACCAGTCTCGTCTTCATGTCCTAAGTGGAAGTACCTGGAGAGACCATCTGCATTCCCATGGTCAGTACCTGGCCGGTGCTCCACTGTAAAGTCCATCCCCTGTAGGGAAATGGACCACCTAAGCAGTTTGGGGTTTTCACCCTTCATCTGATTTAGCCACAAGAGGGGCTTATGGTCGGTCTGAATCTTGAAGTGAGTGCCAAACAAGTATGGCCTCAGCTTCTTCAGGGCCCACACCACAGCAAAGGCCTCCCTCTCAATAGCTGACCAATTCTTCTCTCTGGGGGTCAACCTTCTGCTAATAAAAGCAATGGGTTGGTCTTGACCATCTACATTAAGTTGTGACAGCACAGCTCCCACACCCAACTCAGAAGCATCTGTTTGGACAATAAACTCTTTGGAGTAGTCAGGACTTTTCAGGATAGGTGCAGAGCACATGGCCTCCTTCAGGTCATCAAATGCCTTTTGACAGCTTACTGTCCACTGAACCTTTTTGGGCATCTTCTTGGATGTCAGATCATTAAGAGGGGTCACAATGGACCCATAGTTCTTAACAAACTTCCTGTAGTACCCAGTCAAGCCCAAGAAAGCTCGAACTTGAGTCTGGGTGGTTGGAGGGGACCAGTCCTTGATGGATTGTATCTTACTCTCCAGTGGTTGAACTTGGCCTCCACCTACAAGGTGGCCCAAATATACAACCTTACTCTGCCCTATCTGGCACTTAGTAGCCTTGATAGTGAGGCCTGCCCTCTGCAGGGCCTCAAGAGCCTTCTTCAGGTGGATCAGGTGATCCTCCCAGGTGGAGCTAAAGACAGCAATGTCATCAAGATATGCTGCACAAAAGTCATCCAACCCAGTAAGGACTTGGTTCACCAGCCTTTGGAAGGTGGCAGGTGCATTCTTCAGACCAAAGGGCATCACCACAAACTGATAATGCCCACCTGGGGTTGAGAATGCTGTTTTGGCCTTAGACTCCTCAGCTAATCTGATTTGCCAATAGCCAGCTGTTAAGTCAAATGTGCTCAAAAACTTTGCAGAAGCTAGTTTGTCTATGAGCTCATCTGCCCTTGGAATAGGGTGTGCATCTGTCCTGGTGACAGCATTGAGTCCTCTGTAATCCACACAGAACCTCATCTCTCTCTTGCCATCTTTGGTGTGAGGTTTGGGGACCAGAACCACTGGGCTAGCCCAGGGGCTCTCTGAGGGTTCAATGACACCTAATTCCAGCATTTTATGTACCTCAGCCTTTATACAGTCCCTGACGTGGTCAGGTTGTCTGTAAAGCTTGTTCTTTACAGGCAGACTGTCACCAGTGTCCACCACATGGGTACACCAGTCAGTTTGACTAGGTATCAAGGAAAACATATGTGAAAATGATTGTAGAACCTGTCTACATTCAGTCTGCTGATGGGCAGTGAGGTTGCCTCCAAGGGTCACTCCTTCAACTGAGCCATCTTCAGGGTTCTGAGACAACAGGTCTGGGAGAGGGTCACTCTCTTCCTCCTGTCCCTCATCTGTAGCCATGAGCAAGCCCATGTCTGCCCTGTCAACATATGCTTTAAGCCTGTTAACATGGAGTACCCGGTGGGGACTCCTGGGAGTTCCTAGGTCCACCAAGTAGGTGACCTCTCCCTTCTTTTCCAGGATTGTATGGGGTCCAGACCATTTGTCTTGGAGTGCTGCTGGGGCCACTGGCTCCAACACCCATACCTTCTGTCCTGGCTGATACTCAACCAAGACAGCCTTTTGGTCATGCCAAGCTTTCTGTAAGGCCTGGCTTGCCTCAAGGTTTTTGGATGCCTTCTCCATATACTCAGCCATCCTGGAGCGGAGACCAAGTACATAGTCCACTATGTCTAGCTTAGGCTTTTTGAGAGGTAACTCCCATCCTTCCTTCACCAAACACAGTGGGCCTCTCACAGGGTGCCCAAACAACAATTCAAAGGGGCTGTAGCCAACTCCTTTTTGTGGGACCTCTCTGTAAGCAAACAGAAGGCAGGGTAGAAGGATGTCCCATCTTCGCCTGAGCTTTTCAGGTAATCCTTTGATCATACCCTTTAGGGTCTTGTTGAATCTCTCAACAAGCCCATTGCATTGTGGGTGATAAGGGGTGGTGAACTTGTAGTTGACACCACATTCCTTCCACATAGCTGTCAAGTATCCTGACATAAAGTTGGTACCTCTGTCAGATACTACCTCCTTAGGAAACCCCACTCTGGAGAATACTCCCAGCAGGGCCCTGGCCACAACAGGTGCTGTAGTGGTCCTAAGGGGAATTGCCTCTGGATACCTGGTGGCATGATCCACTACCACCAGTATAAATCTGTGCCCAGATGCAGTGGGAGGATCCATGGGACCCACTATGTCTATTCCCACTCTTTCAAAGGGGACCCCCACCACAGGTAGTGGTATTAGGGGGGCCTTTGTTGTGCCACCTGATTTGCCACTGGCTTGGCAGGTGACACAGGAGCGACAAAACTCCTTTGTATCTTCATTCATATGAGGCCAGTGAAAGTGAGGGACAAGCCTGTCCCAGGTCTTGTTCTGGCCTAAGTGTCCTGCTAAAGGAATGTCATGGGCCAAGGTAAGAAGGAAGCCCCTAAATTGCAGAGGTATGACCAACCTCCTGGTTGCACCAGGCTTGGGGTCTCTAGCCTCTGAATAAAGGAGCCCTTCATCCCAATACACTTTATGGGTACCTTGAGCATTCCCAGCAGCCTCAGCAGCAGCCAGCTGTCTGAGGGGTTCAAGAGAGGGACAGGATAACTGAGCCTGCCTCAAGTCAGCCCTTGAAGGTCCCCCTGTCCCCAGAAACTCAACCTGATCAGGTTCATGCTCTTCAGGGACAGTTCCTTCAGGGTCCTCTAGATCAGCTTCCTGGGAAGGCTGATCATCACTCTGAGGCAGGGGGGAAGGCACCGCCTTGACCCTCCTGTTCTTCTTCTTGGTAGGTGCTTGGTCCATTGTTCCAGGATCCAAGACCTGAGGTTCAGTGAGGCACTTTTTGGCCTGTGACCTGGTCACAGCAAGGACATGTGATGATATACCTAACATCTCTGCATGAGTCCTGTACTCCACTTCTGACCATAGAGAACTCTCTAGGTCATTGCCCAACAAACATTCTACTGGGAGGTCTGCACTAACCACAACCCTTTTGAGGCCAGTTGTGAGAAGTTGGCCTGATGTATGATGTCACTAGTTATAGTGTACACCTTATATCAGTCCAAATACCCTTATGGTGATGGGTTGTAAAGTCAACCTTATAGACCAGCTATCCTAGTGGTAGCATGGACAAGAGCAGTCTTAGGCTAAACTCTGAATGGCATGTGAAGCCAGCTGTGATACCATATATAATCCCTTGAATACCAAATGAAAGGACACCACAACAGATATATATATAAAATAAAGTGTATTTATTCTAAGCAAACCCTCAGCACTCTTTATGAGTTTAGAGGTAAGTACAACACAGTCTTATTAATGCATACAGTAAGTCACACAGGTAAGTAATACAGTTAGGCCCTAGGGGCCACGCAAACCATATACTAAATAAGTGGTATAAGAACCACTGTCACGGAAATAGAATAGGCCTAGGCCTAGGGAATCGCTGGGGCTACACTACACTAGCGTTAGTTAGGAAGTGGGAGGCCCACGGATTCGTGTGCAGAGTGGAAACACTCACGCGTAATGCGTAAAAGTCAATAGCAATGTTACAGTTTAGAAATAGATAGATTTAGGACACTTCCGGAGTAGCTAGGAAGTTGAGACTTGAAAACTAGACACTAGGATAGTCACTATCCTGATGAGCACCGGAGTACCCAAGTTACCTAGCCCACAGGCTGCGGGTGCATAGGGGTGAAGATGCGTCGTTTTCGTCGTCGACTCCTATGGATGCCTGAAGAAAGATGCTGACAGGCAGTCAGGAGAGAGTGTCCGGTGGATCCCAAGGCTGGGATCAAGAAGAGAAGAAACCTGCAAGCAGAGGGGACAGAGTCAAGGTCACTAGCCAGTGACCACGTGGGACCAGGAAGGAACCAGGCGATGTCGTGAAGAGTTGCAGGTGAAGGTGAAGCTTGTCGCTGCAGCCAGGAGGACCAGGAAGCGTCGAGGACGACCAGGACCAGGAGGCGAGCTGTCCCACGAAGGCTCTTGCTGTCGGCGGCGTCGAAGTTGGACTAGGACTCACCAAGCCTTGGCAAGCGGAACCCACGAAGAACAAGGGACTTGCTTCTGGTGCAGACCAGGAAGGTCTGGGGTGCTTCTTCTTTGCAGAGAAGCGGGAGCCAGTCTGGAGGAGCCAAACCAGCGCAGAAGATTTCAGGGAGCGTCGTCACAAAGGCCACTAGCCAGCGGGCAAGCAACCGGACAGACGCGGCAAGCAGGAAAATGCTGAAGGGCCCCACGCAGGACTCGTGGAGTGTGGGGGGCTGGTCTTCGGTGCAGATGGTGCTTGGGGTTGGGGCTTCTCAATCCCTGGTGCACAACTTCGAGGGTGCCTCAGAAGCTGCGCTGTAAGTTACTAGCCACTTTTCCCAGGTAGCCGGTCCCACGTCGCTCGTCGCCTCCACGGATCTCAGCTCTGCTGCAGATGTGGATGAGGGTCGGAGAAGTCTGGAAATCAAGGCTCTGGTCGGGCTCTGCAGTCGGTTCCTCGTCGAACGTTTCACAAAGCAAAGGGTAGTCACTTGATGGTGCCTGTTTGCACAGGGTAGCCACTCCTTGGCTACAAGGGAGATTCTTCAGTCTTCTTCTTTCGTCGAATGTCGAAGGTCCAGAGTTTCTGTTCAGTTTTGCAGGTTCAGGATAATCTAAAGTCTTGAGGCCCAACTCCCACTCTTATACTAATCTGGGGGGCTGGGATACCTGCTAGGTCACGCCTTATGGGTGGGACCTGGGAGGGGGTGGTTACACCCACTTCCCTTTGTCCAGTTTCGCGCCAGAGCTGGGGCTGGAGTGCCCCAGCGCCGGTTTGAACTGGACTATGCAAGGAACACCTTGTGTGCCCCAGGCATGTCTCATTCCTTTCAGCCCACCCTGCCCCAATACACTAAAGGCTGTCTGGGGAGGTGCTAGCACCTCCCCAAGCAGGAAACCTATTGTCCAGGCCTCCCTGGCTGGGATCACTCCCAGCAGCAGGAGGTCAGACTTGTGTCGTGGCAGCAGCATCCATTTTGTGATGCTGAGGCTTTGGTCAGAGGTTACACAGCAAAGTAGGATTTTAACATGTCTCTCCCTCTAGAAGGGGGGAATAATATCCTCATCACCAGAAATGGCATGGGGGTATTATTCCCGAGTGTTAGACACCTTACATGACATGTTTTGATAAAGCCCAACCATAGTTACCATAACCGTCTAAGATTATAAGGCACTTTAAGAGTATATGGTAGGCTATATCATAGAACAGCTATAAGGACATGGTTCCGAAAGCTGCAGACAGGCTCAGCTCATGCTAGAGCACCATCTCACATGTTACCAAGCACTCTGCCTCCAGGATGGTTAAGGCCTGCCATAGGAGTGACTGATAGGTACACATGTGTCTATATATAAGGTAGGTATAGGAATACTACACCTAAGCAAGGGGTGATTACACGACCTTGCCCCAGCTGAGTGATCAGCCAGTTGTGTCTGATTGGAAGGCCAGACCAGGGGTGGCATAATACATGCTGCAGCCCCTGGGAGGCCTAGGGTACACCTATGCCCTGGGTACCTAGGGTACACTGTACAGGGTCCAATAAGGTGATCCTTACCAATTGTGTATGTACCTAGGGTACATGGAGTCCATTTTACAGAGAGAGCAGACAGCCTGAGACCCTGACTGGCAGGATCTCAGGCCAACTAAGTCGAAAAACCAGCTAGACACTAGGCAAAAAGTTGGGGGTAACCATAGTCAGATATCCACCTTCCTACACAACCCCCCCCCCAAACGAAAGGAGATAAGGCTGGCCTTGACAAGGTAAGCCTCTATTGCCTGAGTGGCCATATAAGGAAGAACCAGCACTGGCATGGTTACCCCCTGTCTCATGGTCCACTAAGCAATCCCTCATCCTAAAGATATCATAGGGTCTCCACCATAGGGAATCTCTACCTTTGGTGTGTCTTTGCAAAGTAAAAGGCTGGTGTTGAGATGGAGTACTGAAGTGAGTGTCCTCAAAGTGAGGCCTCAGCTTCCTCCAATCATCCTCCACCATGGATGCCTTTCTTTCTCTAACTGAGTTGCACTGTGCTCTCAGGGTCAGCCTCTGGCTACCTAAAGCTGGAGGCTGGGTCCCTTTTGTGGGCTTACTGGAGGGACAGGTCAGGTTTGGGGCCCTAAGGTCCCATGTTTGCCTGTGCCCAACAGAATCCCTCTGGGGGAGGTCCCTAACTACCTGTGAAGGGGATCCCTCAGGAATGTTTTTACCCATCACCTGGCTAGGGCTACTAGCCAGGCAATCCTCATTCTTTTGATGGGGGGTTTCTCGTGGACAGGGGCCCTCTTGGGGTCCACTGGCCCCCCTGACCTCTGCAGCCCTGGGCTGACTGAGGCAGGGTAGAGAGAGGCAGGCTACCTGCACCAGACTGGGTCCCACCTTGGAAGGGGCCACTGACATCAGAGGCTCTGCCAGGCCAGGCCTGGCTACCTCTGGGGCAGTTCCTTCACAAGGGGTGTAGGAGAGTAGGGTCTGCTATCCTATGGTCACCCCAAATTTTTGCTTTTTGCTTCACTGGTTTTTGACATATTGAGGCTGTGGGCCTGCCAATCAGACCCCCAGCCTGCTGTTCTCTCTACTAAATTAAAACTATGCACCCTAGGTGCATAACCAATTGGAAGTGGATCACCCTGTCAGCCCCTGTACCAGTGTACACTAGGTACCCAGGGCATTGGTGTACCCAAGGCCTGCCAAGGGCTGCAGCATGTATTATGCCACCCCAGGCTTGGCCTAACGATTTGACACAACTGGCTGATCACTCAGCTGGGGTAAGTTGGTGTAATCACCTCTTACTTAGGTGTAGTATACCTATACCTAACCTTAAATGGGACACCTGGTAACCTATAAGTCACTCCTATAGCAGGCCTTAACAATCCTGAAGGCAGAGTGCTTGGTTCCATGTGAGATGGTGCTCTGGCATGAGCTGAGCCTGTCTGCAGTGGTCGGAACAACTTCCTTCTACTGTTTCCAGATATCGTCATACCATATACTCTTAAGTGCATTATGAACCTCGCGGTTAAATGCTATCTTTGGTTTGGCTTTATCAAAACATGTCGAGTAAGGTGTCATACGAATTGGAATACTAACCCCTCGCCAATTCTGGCGACGGGGTTAGCATTCCACCCTTCTAGAGGGACACGACATGTACAGTGCCTGAAACCCGGGTAAAATCAGACATAGCCTCAGCTCCACAAAATGGATGCTGCCACCACAGACACAAGTCTGCCCTCCTGCTGCTGGGAGTCCTTCCAGCTTGGGAGGTGTGGACAAAGGGTTTCCTGCCAGGGGAGGTGCGTGCACCACCCCAGACAGGATTTTGTGTATTGGTCAGGTAGGGCTTGAAAGAAACCAGACATGCCTGTGGCTCACAAGGAGCCTCGGTGCATATACCAGTTCAAACCGGTCCTGGGGCACACCAGTCCCGGGCCTGGGGCGAGCTGGACAAAGGATTGGGGGTGTAACCACCCCCCTTCCTGGTCCCACCCATAGGGAGGGACCTAGCAGGTAGTCCGGCCCCTAGAATCCGAATAAAGGTAGGAGCTGTGTCCTAAGACTTCAGACATCCTGGAATCAACTTGAAACTAAGAAGAAGACGGGAACTTCGACATTCTGCTGCACAGAAGACTGAAGAAAATCTCCCCTGTGGTCAGGGAGTGACCACCTTGCTAACGCAAGCACCATCCAGCGAATCAACGTCTGCTTTGCCGCCGCCTCCCGCCGGAGCCCGAGCCCAGAGACTGACAAGACCTGGACCTCCAGACCTCTCACCGCCCGATCCACAGTCCCTGCAAAGAGGAGACCCGTGGAGGCACCGAGACACGTGGAGCCAGCCATCTTGAAACGACTACGACAAGCTGACCAGTGCAACAACCGAGGCTCCCTCCAAGTTGTGCTTTGGGTCCTGAGAAGCCCAACCCTCGAGCAGCATCTGCACCAAAGGTGAGCCCTCCAGCATCTCCACGATCTGCGTGGGGCCCTTCTGCATTTTGCCACTCGACGCGCCTAACCGGTTGCTGGCCCGCTGGCTAGTGGCCATCTTGGCGACGAAATCTACGACAAACACCGCTGGTCTGGTTGCTCCAGACTGGCCCTTGCTCCCCTCCAAAGGAGCCGTTCCTCTGACCTTGCTGGTCAGAACCATCAGCTTATCTCCTTGCCCACAACAATTGCTTTTGCCAAGGCTTGTTTGCTTCGATCAAGTCGCCGACACCGCCGACAGCGAGAGCCTGCGTGGGACAGCTCGTGACTCGACTCCTGGACGTCGTCGACCTTCAGGGACCACGTGGCTGCAGAGTCAAGCTACACCTTCCTTCCTGTTTGCACCCGACATCGCCTGGTACCCACCTGGTGCCACGCTGGTCACTGGCTAGTGACTGTGAACACTGTCCCCTCTGCTTACAGGTCTTCAACATCTCCGATCCACTCTTGGATCCACTGCATCTCTTCCCGACCGACCGCCTGCAGCACTTTTGTCTACAGGCCCCACGGAACAGATAGAAGAAACCCGACGCACTTCGAGGCCTATGCACCCGCTTCCTGTGGGTGAGGTAAAGCTGGCACTCCGGTGCCCAAGTGTGGTATTACATCTCTAGTGCCTGTGTTCCAAATCTTAAGTTCCTAGGTCATCCGGAAGATTCCTTTTGCAGTAACTTTGTACTTTTTACGCACCCATTGAAACCTATGGGAGCACGCGTGTGACTATTTGCTCTGCACACGCCACCCGTGGACCTCCTGGTCACTAACTGACGTTAGCTCCTTGTAGGCCCAGCGATTCTAGAGGCCCTAGGCCTTTTCCCTTTCCTGTTCGTGGTACTTATACCACTATTTTAGTATATGGTTCGAGTGGCCACCAGGGCCTATCCATATAAAGTGCAACTTCTGTGTATTCTGTGATAATCTTGTTTGACGATTTGTGCTCCTGTGCTCATAAAGAGACTAGGGGTTACTTTGAGAAATAAATACATATATATTTTGAATATATATCTGTGTGGTGTCCTTTCATTGGTATAAAAGGGGGTTGCATTTGGTAAAACAGCTGGCTTAACACGCTTCACGAGTTTAGCCTCAAAGACTGCTTAGCCTACGCTACCACTAGGGCAGCTAGTCCGAAAAGGTTGACTTACAACCACACCATAAGGGTTGCTTGGCATGGTACAAGGTGATCACTTTAACTAGTGAGCATCATATACCAGGCCAACTTCTCACATTGGTGGGCAGCGGTTGGATTTGAGCTTGCTGTGTTTTACCATTGTAATCTCTTGGTTACCAATTGAAAGATCACATAGGTACCTGTAGGTACATATAAAACAAGATTAGATATACTTAAGTTCTACTGAACTTAGTTGTTGTAGAGCAAAGGGAGTAGCACACCCTGACTACAACTACTAGATAGGTTTAGTAGGTAAACCCAAGTGTAGGTAGATTGCAACACATCCACCCACACTTAAGAGCAATGGCCGGGGCAGAGGGGTCCACTGTACCCATCTCTGTTGAGAGTGACCCCCAGAGGGCACCATCCAGCTTTGCTACCCTTAATCAGAATGAGCTCAGGCATTTGGCAACTCTTAGAGGCCTTAAACAGCCCAAGAACCCAAACTCTGCTGAGCTCAGAGAGCTCTTACAGAATGATGAGAATCAGAGAGCACTCAAGAAAGCTTCCCAGTTAGCCCCCTTAGGGACAGGAACAGGAGGCCCCCCTTCTGAAGATGCCACTGAAGTACCCCTTCCCAATAGTCACCCCTTAGATGGGATGCCTACCACAGAGGATGAGAGTGAAAAGGATACTGACAGTAGTGAGGATGAAGGGAGAACTAGCCCAGTGCCAAGTATTATACTTGGCCCAGCTAAACCAAGGCTATTGGGGACTGACAGTGGGTTCAACCCACTGGATCTCCCCAGTGGACTTAACACAGGGTTTGGAAGGCAAAGGAATCGCTCAGGTGACTCCAATGCTTCCCATGGCTCTAGAGGCTCTCAAGGTCACTCCAGGAGAAGGATGACCACCCCTCAGAGGAGGGAACATGAGGCCAAGATGCAAGAGGCTCAGCTGAGGATCAGGAAGCAGGAGCTAGAAGTAGCCCTGATGGAAGAGAAACTTAGCAAGGCTAGACAGCATAAAGAGAGTGGGTCTATACCCACTGGTGGCAGCATAGTCCCTAAGGACAAAGATAGGGTTTTCGACAATAGAAACCTGTCTAAGGTTGTGCCCCCCTACAAAAGTGGGGATGACATCCACAAGTGGATAACTGCTCTTGAGAGAGCCTGCAAAGTACAGCAGGTTCCTGAAGATCAGTGGGCAGCAATCCTCTGGCTCTCCTTTGAGGGAAGAGGCAGAGACAGACTCCTCACTGTTAGAGAAGAGGATGTCAGAAACTACAGAGTCCTGAAGAGTGTTCTAGTTGATGGGTTAGGCTTAACCACTGAGCAGTACAGGTTAATGTTCAGAGACACCCAAAAGACACAGACTCAGGACTGGTCTGAATACATTGAATGTGCCACTAAGGCTTTGGAGGGTTGGTTGCTGGGAAGTAAGGTATCTGATTTTACAGGATTGTATAATTTGATGATGAGAGAACAGATTTTAAATAACTGTCAAAACCAGCAACTGCATCAACACTTGGTTGACTCTGATCTGACCTCTCCCCAAGAATTGGGAAAGAAGGCAGACAAATGGGTCAGAACCAGGGTTAAGCAAAAGAACCAGAACCAGGGCCAAGGGGGTGATCAGAAGAAAACAGACCAAAAGGGTGGAGATCAGAAATCTAAAGACCAGAAGTCTTCAACAGGGCCCCAAACTACTGCTAAGGAGGGTGGGTCCCAACAACAGTCCAAAAAGAAGAAAGAAGGTCAAAAGAAACCCTGGTGCAATCATTGTAAAAATACAACTCACTGGACTAGTGATTGCAAAAAGGGTGGAGCCCCCAACACTGTTGCCCCTAAGGCACCTGCTCCCAGTACTACTGTCAGCAGTGTTGGTCCCCAGACAAAGGGTGTAGTGGGAATCACTATGGGAACTGAAGGAGATTCTGACTTAGACAGAACCCTTACACAGGCAGTCTTGATCTGTGATGGGGACATTGATTTGTCCCTGACTGTGAGCCCCAGTAACCTGGGCAAGTACAGACAGACTCCTTTAATAAATGAAAAAGTGGCTCAAGCTTACAGGGACACATGTGCCAGTGTCACTATGGTGACACCAGGCTTTGTGGACCCTGGACAGTACATACCAGGTGAGAACTACCTGGTGACCAATGCCAGCAATGCCACTACTTCACATAGTGTGGCAGTTGTTAACTTCTCATGGGGAGGGGTAACTGGCCTCAAAAGGGTTGTGGTTAGTGCAGACCTCCCAGTAGAATGTTTGTTGGGCAATGACCTAGAGAGTTCTCTATGGTCAGAAGTGGAGTACAGGACTCATGCAGAGATGTTAGGTATATCATCACATGTCCTTGCTGTGACCAGGTCACAGGCCAAAAAGTGCCTCACTGAACCACAGGTCTTGGATCCTGGAACAATGGACCAAGCACCTACCAAGAAGAAGAACAGGAGGGTCAAGGCTGTGCCTTCCCCCCTGCCTCAGAGTGATGATCAGCCTTCCCAGGAAGCTGATCTAGAGGACCCTGAAGGAACTGTCCCTGAAGAGCTTGAACCTGACCAGGTTGAGTTTCTGGGGACAGGGGGACCTTCAAGGGCTGACTTGAGGCAGGCTCAGTTATCCTGTCCCTCTCTTGAACCCCTCAGACAGCTGGCTGCTGCTGAGGCTGCTGGGAATGCTCAAGGTACCCATAAAGTGTATTGGGATGAAGGGCTCCTTTATTCAGAGGCTAGAGACCCCAAGCCTGGTGCTACCAGGAGGTTGGTCATACCTCTGCAATTTAGGGGCTTCCTTCTTACCTTGGCCCATGACATTCCTTTAGCAGGACACCTAGGCCAGAATAAGACCTGGGACAGACTTGTCCCTCACTTTCACTGGCCTCACATGAATGAAGATACAAAGGAGTTTTGTCGCTCCTGTGTTACCTGCCAAGCCAGTGGCAAATCAGGTGGCACAACAAAGGCCCCCCTAATACCACTACCTGTGGTGGGGGTCCCCTTTGAAAGAGTGGGAATAGACATAGTGGGTCCCATGGATCCTCCCACTGCATCTGGGCACAGATTTATACTGGTGGTAGTGGATCATGCCACCAGGTATCCAGAGGCAATTCCCCTTAGGACCACTACAGCTCCTGTTGTGGCCAGGGCCCTGCTGGGAGTATTCTCCAGAGTGGGGTTTCCTAAGGAGGTAGTATCTGACAGAGGTACCAACTTTATGTCAGGATACTTGACAGCTATGTGGAAGGAATGTGGTGTCAACTACAAGTTCACCACCCCTTATCACCCACAATGCAATGGGCTTGTTGAGAGATTCAACAAGACCCTAAAGGGTATGATCAAAGGATTACCTGAAAAGCTCAGGCGAAGATGGGATATCCTTCTACCCTGCCTTCTGTTTGCTTACAGAGAGGTCCCACAAAAAGGAGTTGGCTACAGCCCCTTTGAATTGTTGTTTGGGCACCCTGTGAGAGGCCCACTGTGTTTGGTGAAGGAAGGATGGGAGTTACCTCTCAAAAAGCCTAAGCTAGACATAGTGGACTATGTACTTGGTCTCCGCTCCAGGATGGCTGAGTATATGGAGAAGGCATCTAAAAACCTTGAGGCAAGCCAGGCCTTACAGAAAGCTTGGCATGACCAAAAGGCTGTCTTGGTTGAGTATCAGCCAGGACAGAAGGTATGGGTGTTGGAGCCAGTGGCCCCAGCAGCACTCCAAGACAAATGGTCTGGACCCCATACAATCCTGGAAAAGAAGGGAGAGGTCACCTACTTGGTGGACCTAGGAACTCCCAGGAGTCCCCACAGGGTACTCCATGTTAACAGGCTTAAAGCATATGTTGACAGGGCAGACATGGGCTTGCTCATGGCTACAGATGAGGGACAGGAGGAAGAGAGTGACCCTCTCCCAGACCTGTTGTCTCAGAACCCTGAAGATGGCTCAGTTGAAGGAGTGACCCTTGGAGGCAACCTCACTGCCCATCAGCAGACTGAATGTAGACAGGTTCTACAATCATTTTCACATATGTTTTCCTTGATACCTAGTCAAACTGACTGGTGTACCCATGTTGTGGACACTGGTGACAGTCTGCCTGTAAAGAACAAACTTTACAGACAACCTGACCACGTCAGGGACTGTATAAAGGCTGAGGTACATAAAATGCTGGAATTAGGTGTCATTGAACCCTCAGAGAGCCCCTGGGCTAGCCCAGTGGTTCTGGTCCCCAAACCTCACACCAAAGATGGCAAGAGAGAGATGAGGTTCTGTGTGGACTACAGAGGGCTCAATGCTGTCACCAGGACAGATGCACACCCTATTCCAAGGGCAGATGAGCTCATAGACAAACTAGCTTCTGCAAAGTTTTTGAGCACATTTGACTTGACAGCTGGCTATTGGCAAATCAGGTTAGCTGAGGAGTCTAAGGCCAAAACAGCATTCTCAACCCCAGGTGGGCATTATCAGTTTGTGGTGATGCCCTTTGGTCTGAAGAATGCACCTGCCACCTTCCAAAGGCTGGTGAACCAAGTCCTTACTGGGTTGGATGACTTTTGCGCAGCATATCTTGATGACATTGCTGTCTTTAGTTCCACCTGGGAGGATCACCTGATCCACCTGAAGAAGGCTCTTGAGGCTCTGCAAAGGGCAGGCCTCACTATCAAGGCTACTAAGTGCCAGATAGGGCAGAGTAAGGTTGTGTATTTGGGCCACCTTGTAGGTGGGGGCCAAGTTCAACCACTGGAGAGTAAGATACAGTCCATCAAGGATTGGTCCCCTCCAACCACCCAGACTCAAGTTCGAGCTTTCTTGGGCTTGACTGGGTATTACAGGAAGTTTGTTAAGAACTATGGGTCCATTGTGACTCCTCTTAATGATCTGACATCCAAGAAGATGCCCAAAAAGGTTCAGTGGACAGTAAGCTGTCAAAAGGCATTTGATGACCTGAAGGAGGCCATGTGCTCTGCACCTATCCTGAAAAGTCCTGACTACTCCAAAGAGTTTATTGTCCAAACAGATGCTTCTGAGTTGGGTGTGGGAGCTGTGCTGTCACAACTTAATGTAGATGGTCAAGACCAACCCATTGCTTTTATTAGCAGAAGGTTGACCCCCAGAGAGAAGAATTGGTCAGCTATTGAGAGGGAGGCCTTTGCTGTGGTGTGGGCCCTGAAGAAGCTGAGGCCATACTTGTTTGGCACTCACTTCAAGATTCAGACCGACCATAAGCCCCTCTTGTGGCTAAATCAGATGAAGGGTGAAAACCCCAAACTGCTTAGGTGGTCCATTTCCCTACAGGGGATGGACTTTACAGTGGAGCACCGGCCAGGTACTGACCATGGGAATGCAGATGGTCTCTCCAGGTACTTCCACTTAGGACATGAAGACGAGACTGGTCAAGGCTAGTTTAATGTCCCAGCGTTTGGGGGGGGGTTGTGTAGGAGAGTAGGGTCTGCTATCCTATGGTCACCCCAAATTTTTGCTTTTTGCTTCACTGGTTTTTGACATATTGAGGCTGTGGGCCTGCCAATCAGACCCCCAGCCTGCTGTTCTCTCTACTAAATTAAAACTATGCACCCTAGGTGCATAACCAATTGGAAGTGGATCACCCTGTCAGCCCCTGTACCAGTGTACACTAGGTACCCAGGGCATTGGTGTACCCAAGGCCTGCCAAGGGCTGCAGCATGTATTATGCCACCCCAGGCTTGGCCTAACGATTTGACACAACTGGCTGATCACTCAGCTGGGGTAAGTTGGTGTAATCACCTCTTACTTAGGTGTAGTATACCTATACCTAACCTTAAATGGGACACCTGGTAACCTATAAGTCACTCCTATAGCAGGCCTTAACAATCCTGAAGGCAGAGTGCTTGGTTCCATGTGAGATGGTGCTCTGGCATGAGCTGAGCCTGTCTGCAGTGGTCGGAACAACTTCCTTCTACTGTTTCCAGATATCGTCATACCATATACTCTTAAGTGCATTATGAACCTCGCGGTTAAATGCTATCTTTGGTTTGGCTTTATCAAAACATGTCGAGTAAGGTGTCATACGAATTGGAATACTAACCCCTCGCCAATTCTGGCGACGGGGTTAGCATTCCACCCTTCTAGAGGGACACGACATGTACAGTGCCTGAAACCCGGGTAAAATCAGACATAGCCTCAGCTCCACAAAATGGATGCTGCCACCACAGACACAAGTCTGCCCTCCTGCTGCTGGGAGTCCTTCCAGCTTGGGAGGTGTGGACAAAGGGTTTCCTGCCAGGGGAGGTGCGTGCACCACCCCAGACAGGATTTTGTGTATTGGTCAGGTAGGGCTTGAAAGAAACCAGACATGCCTGTGGCTCACAAGGAGCCTCGGTGCATATACCAGTTCAAACCGGTCCTGGGGCACACCAGTCCCGGGCCTGGGGCGAGCTGGACAAAGGATTGGGGGTGTAACCACCCCCCTTCCTGGTCCCACCCATAGGGAGGGACCTAGCAGGTAGTCCGGCCCCTAGAATCCGAATAAAGGTAGGAGCTGTGTCCTAAGACTTCAGACATCCTGGAATCAACTTGAAACTAAGAAGAAGACGGGAACTTCGACATTCTGCTGCACAGAAGACTGAAGAAAATCTCCCCTGTGGTCAGGGAGTGACCACCTTGCTAACGCAAGCACCATCCAGCGAATCAACGTCTGCTTTGCCGCCGCCTCCCGCCGGAGCCCGAGCCCAGAGACTGACAAGACCTGGACCTCCAGACCTCTCACCGCCCGATCCACAGTCCCTGCAAAGAGGAGACCCGTGGAGGCACCGAGACACGTGGAGCCAGCCATCTTGAAACGACTACGACAAGCTGACCAGTGCAACAACCGAGGCTCCCTCCAAGTTGTGCTTTGGGTCCTGAGAAGCCCAACCCTCGAGCAGCATCTGCACCAAAGGTGAGCCCTCCAGCATCTCCATGATCTGCGTGGGGCCCTTCTGCATTTTGCCACTCGACGCGCCTAACCGGTTGCTGGCCCGCTGGCTAGTGGCCATCTTGGCGACGAAATCTACGACAAACACCGCTGGTCTGGTTGCTCCAGACTGGCCCTTGCTCCCCTCCAAAGGAGCCGTTCCTCTGACCTTGCTGGTCAGAACCATCAGCTTATCTCCTTGCCCACAACAATTGCTTTTGCCAAGGCTTGTTTGCTTCGATCAAGTCGCCGACACCGCCGACAGCGAGAGCCTGCGTGGGACAGCTCGTGACTCGACTCCTGGACGTCGTCGACCTTCAGGGACCACGTGGCTGCAGAGTCAAGCTACACCTTCCTTCCTGTTTGCACCCGACATCGCCTGGTACCCACCTGGTGCCACGCTGGTCACTGGCTAGTGACTGTGAACACTGTCCCCTCTGCTTACAGGTCTTCAACATCTCCGATCCACTCTTGGATCCACTGCATCTCTTCCCGACCGACCGCCTGCAGCACTTTTGTCTACAGGCCCCACGGAACAGATAGAAGAAACCCGACGCACTTCGAGGCCTATGCACCCGCTTCCTGTGGGTGAGGTAAAGCTGGCACTCCGGTGCCCAAGTGTGGTATTACATCTCTAGTGCCTGTGTTCCAAATCTTAAGTTCCTAGGTCATCCGGAAGATTCCTTTTGCAGTAACTTTGTACTTTTTACGCACCCATTGAAACCTATGGGAGCACGCGTGTGACTATTTGCTCTGCACACGCCACCCGTGGACCTCCTGGTCACTAACTGACGTTAGCTCCTTGTAGGCCCAGCGATTCTAGAGGCCCTAGGCCTTTTCCCTTTCCTGTTCGTGGTACTTATACCACTATTTTAGTATATGGTTCGAGTGGCCACCAGGGCCTATCCATATAAAGTGCAACTTCTGTGTATTCTGTGATAATCTTGTTTGACGATTTGTGCTCCTGTGCTCATAAAGAGACTAGGGGTTACTTTGAGAAATAAATACATATATATTTTGAATATATATCTGTGTGGTGTCCTTTCATTGGTATAAAAGGGGGTTGCATTTGGTAAAACAGCTGGCTTAACACGCTTCACGAGTTTAGCCTCAAAGACTGCTTAGCCTACGCTACCACTAGGGCAGCTAGTCCGAAAAGGTTGACTTACAACCACACCATAAGGGTTGCTTGGCATGGTACAAGGTGATCACTTTAACTAGTGAGCATCATATACCAGGCCAACTTCTCACAAGGGGTGAGGTCAGATCCCTGAGGAGGCTGACCTTTTCCTAATGTCTGGGGAGAGGGAGACTTTTCTTCCTCCCCACTACTCTCTGTTTG
This sequence comes from Triturus cristatus, assembly GCF_964204655.1. Taxonomy (NCBI): domain Eukaryota; kingdom Metazoa; phylum Chordata; class Amphibia; order Caudata; family Salamandridae; genus Triturus; species Triturus cristatus. Next base: position 26,083 of record NW_028187944.1, on the reverse strand, counting down.
TGTGGAGTGATCCATAGTTTCAGGCTTCACTACACCTATATCAGTCTGAGTGTGGGCTGAGACCATTACAGCCTTGCCAACCTTTTCAGGAAGGCACTCAGTTTGTGTTTGAGCTGTGACTGTCACAGCTCTGCCAGTCCCTACAGGGAAGTCTGTCTGTGCCTGGGCTGTGGCTACCACTGCCCTTCCAACCTTTTCAGGGAGGAAAGCTACTTGGACAGGGGTTGTGACTGGCACAACCCCACTACCCTTTTTGGAAAGGCCTACCATTTTGGAATGGGTGTCTTGTTCAACTCCAGCCCAAGCTGAGAGTTCTAAGTCATTCCCCAGCAAGCAGTCCACAGGCAAGGTTGGAGACACTGCCACCCTTTTAGGGCCAGTGACTCCTCCCCAGCTGAGACATACCTCTGCCATGGGATGACTGTTCTGGTTGCCATCAATGTTAGTTACCTGGTATGAGAAACCAGGCAAAAGCTGCTCAGAGGGAACTAGCCTATGGGCCACCATAGTGATGCTAGCTCCAGTGTCTCTGTAGGCCTCAGCTTTTCTACCATTGATGTAGGGTTCCTGTCTGTACCTACCCAAAGTGTTGGGACAGGCAGTGAAGTTGGCAAACCCCATGCCACCATCACAGACAAGAGTAGCTGCTGTAGGGGAATTGGCTAAGCCAGGATCCCCCTGTGTTCCCCAAGAAAACCCAACCAAATTTTTGGGGGCACTCCCACCACCTGGGGGATTACTGCTGACAGTAATAGGTGGTGTGACAGGAGTAGTTGGAGGAACAGTTTTGTTTTTAGCCTGTGGACAACTGCTGTCAGTTTTCCAATGCCCAGGTGTTTTACACACATGGCAGTAAGGCTTTTTAACTGTGGTAGAGGAGGGAGCTTGGGACCCACCACCCTGTGTGGAGTTTTGGGGCCCTGAGGAAGATTTCTCTTTTGCTTTATCCCCACCCTTCTCTTGAGGCTTGGTGGTATCTTTCTTTTGGTCACCACCCTGATTTTTAGGCCTAATCCTGGTCCTGACCCATTTATCTGCCCTCTTTCCCAATTCTTGGGGAGAGGTCAAATCTGAGTCTACCAGGTGTTGATGGAGAAGCTGGTTCTGACAATTACTAAGGATCTGCTCCCTCATAATCAAGTTGTACAATCCTGTATAGTCCTGCACCTTGCTGCCAGTTAACCAACCTTCCAAAGCCTTAGTGGCACAATCCACAAAATCAGACCAGTCCTGTGTCTGTGTCTTCTGGGTGTCTCTGAACAACAACCTATATTGCTCAGTGGTTAAGCCAAACCCATCTATCAGAGCACTCTTCAGGACTTTGTAATTGTTTGCATCCTCATCACTGACTGTGAGGAGCTTGTCTCTACCTTTGTCAGAAAAGGAGAGCCACAAGATAGCTGCCCACTGACTTTGGGGTACCTGCTGTACTTTGCAGGCCCTCTCCAAAGCAGTCATCCATTTGTGGATGTCATCCCCATTCTGATATGGGGGGACTATCTTGCTTAGGTTTCTATGGTCATAAGACCTATCCCTATCTCTAGGGATGTTGCTGCCACCAGTGGGTTCTGACCCACACAATTTTTGCTCTCTAGCCAGAGCAAGCTTCTCTTTGGCAAGGGCAATTTCTTCCCTCTGAATCCTCAGATTAGCTTCCCTCATTCTGGCTTTATGCTCCTTTCTCTCAGGTGAAGTCATTCCCCTGTGAGAGGAAGCATTAGAGATGCTAGAGACATGGGAGTGGATGGATTCCCTTGAAGGGGATCTGTCCCTCCTGCTTCTCTGTGAATGCCTACTTGTGGGTCTGTATGGGGGGACCCCCTGCAAACTCCCATGTAAACTTAAGTTAGCCTGGCTAAGTCTCCTTACTTGGCTCTGGCTGTCTACCTCCCCATCTGAAGCCCCATCTGACTCCTCTGTGGTGGGTAGACCCTCCTCTGTGCCTAGGGCACCTGCCTGAGATGCCCTCTGAGCATCATACTCCTCTAGGAGTTGTCTTAACTGAAGGAGGGTAGGGTTTGCACCCTGTTTTATTCCTCTGGAGGTACACAATTGTCTCATCTCCTGGAATGTTAAGGTATCATACCTAGAGGGGGTCTTCTGCAGACCTGACCCTCCTGGGAGAGCATCTACTTGATCTCCTCCCAGAGGCATGATCTAGTGAGGGTGTGGTGTGTGCACCTACCTACACTAGTTGTATCTACTAAACCTCTCTAGTGGTTGTAGTCAGGGTGTGTTACTCCCTTCAACCTACAACCACTAAGTCCAGTAGGACTTAAGTATTACAAACTATGTTATATGTACCTAGACAATATCTGTGTGATCTCTCAATTTAGTATCTCAAGATTACAATGGTATTACAACAGCAAGCTCAGATCCCAACCGCTGCTCACCAATGTGAGAAGTTGGCCTGATGTATGATGTCACTAGTTATAGTGTAAACCTTATATCAGTCCAAATACCCTTATGGTGATTGGTTGTAAAGTCAACCTTATAGACCAGCTATCCTAGTGGTAGCATGGACAAGAGCAGTCTTAGGCTAAACTCTGAATGGCATGTGAAGCCAGCTGTGATACCATATATAATCCCTTGAATACCAAATGAAAGGACACCACAACAGATATATATATAAAATAAAGTGTATTTATTCTAAGCAAACCCTCAGCACTCTTTATGAGTTTAGAGGTAAGTACAACACAGTCTTATTAATGCATACAGTAAGTCACACAGGTAAGTAATACAGTTAGGCCCTAGGGGCCACGCAAACCATATACTAAATAAGTGGTATAAGAACCACTGTCACGGAAATAGAATAGGCCTAGGCCTAGGGAATCGCTGGGGCTACACTACACTAGCGTTAGTTAGGAAGTGGGAGGCCCACGGGATTCGTGTGCAGAGTGGAAACACTCACGCGTAATGCGTAAAAGTCAATAGCAATGTTACAGTTTAGAAATAGATAGATTTAGGACACTTCCGGAGTAGCTAGGAAGTTGAGACTTGAAAACTAGACACTAGGATAGTCACTATCCTGATGAGCACCGGAGTACCCAAGTTACCTAGCCCACAGGCTGCGGGTGCATAGGGGTGAAGATGCGTCGTTTTCGTCGTCGACTCCTATGGATGCCTGAAGAAAGATGCTGACAGGCAGTCAGGAGAGAGTGTCCGGTGGATCCCAAGGCTGGGATCAAGAAGAGAAGAAACCTGCAAGCAGAGGGGACAGAGTCAAGGTCACTAGCCAGTGACCACGTGGGACCAGGAAGGAACCAGGCGATGTCGTGAAGAGTTGCAGGTGAAGGTGAAGCTTGTCGCTGCAGCCAGGAGGACCAGGAAGCGTCGAGGACGACCAGGACCAGGAGGCGAGCTGTCCCACGAAGGCTCTTGCTGTCGGCGGCGTCGAAGTTGGACTAGGACTCACCAAGCCTTGGCAAGCGGAACCCACGAAGAACAAGGGACTTGCTTCTGGTGCAGACCAGGAAGGTCTGGGGTGCTTCTTCTTTGCAGAGAAGCGGGAGCCAGTCTGGAGGAGCCAAACCAGCGCAGAAGATTTCAGGGAGCGTCGTCACAAAGGCCACTAGCCAGCGGGCAAGCAACCGGACAGACGCGGCAAGCAGGAAAATGCTGAAGGGCCCCACGCAGGACTCGTGGAGTGTGGGGGGCTGGTCTTCGGTGCAGATGGTGCTTGGGGTTGGGGCTTCTCAATCCCCGGTGCACAACTTCGAGGGTGCCTCAGAAGCTGCGCTGTAAGTTACTAGCCACTTTTCCCAGGTAGCCGGTCCCACGTCGCTCGTCGCCTCCACGGATCTCAGCTCTGCTGCAGATGTGGATGAGGGTCGGAGAAGTCTGGAAATCAAGGCTCTGGTCGGGCTCTGCAGTCGGTTCCTCGTCGAACGTTTCACAAAGCAAAGGGTAGTCACTTGATGGTGCCTGTTTGCACAGGGTAGCCACTCCTTGGCTACAAGGGAGATTCTTCAGTCTTCTTCTTTCGTCGAATGTCGAAGGTCCAGAGTTTCTGTTCAGTTTTGCAGGTTCAGGATAATCTAAAGTCTTGAGGCCCAACTCCCACTCTTATACTAATCTGGGGGGCTGGGATACCTGCTAGGTCACGCCTTATGGGTGGGACCTGGGAGGGGGTGGTTACACCCACTTCCCTTTGTCCAGTTTCGCGCCAGAGCTGGGGCTGGAGTGCCCCAGCGCCGGTTTGAACTGGACTATGCAAGGAACACCTTGTGTGCCCCAGGCATGTCTCATTCCTTTCAGCCCACCCTGCCCCAATACACTAAAGGCTGTCTGGGGAGGTGCTAGCACCTCCCCAAGCAGGAAACCTATTGTCCAGGCCTCCCTGGCTGGGATCACTCCCAGCAGCAGGAGGTCAGACTTGTGTCGTGGCAGCAGCATCCATTTTGTGATGCTGAGGCTTTGGTCAGAGGTTACACAGCAAAGTAGGATTTTAACATGTCTCTCCCTCTAGAAGGGGGGAATAATATCCTCATCACCAGAAATGGCATGGGGGTATTATTCCCGAGTGTTAGACACCTTACACGACATGTTTTGATAAAGCCCAACCATAGTTACCATAACCGTCTAAGATTATAAGGCACTTTAAGAGTATATGGTAGGCTATATCATAGAACAGCTATAAGGACATGGTTCCGAAAGCTGCAGACAGGCTCAGCTCATGCTAGAGCACCATCTCACATGTTACCAAGCACTCTGCCTCCAGGATGGTTAAGGCCTGCCATAGGAGTGACTGATAGGTACACATGTGTCTATATATAAGGTAGGTATAGGAATACTACACCTAAGCAAGGGGTGATTACACGACCTTGCCCCAGCTGAGTGATCAGCCAGTTGTGTCTGATTGGAAGGCCAGACCAGGGGTGGCATAATACATGCTGCAGCCCCTGGGAGGCCTAGGGTACACCTATGCCCTGGGTACCTAGGGTACACTGTACAGGGTCCAATAAGGTGATCCTTACCAATTGTGTATGTACCTAGGGTACATGGAGTCCATTTTACAGAGAGAGCAGACAGCCTGAGACCCTGACTGGCAGGATCTCAGGCCAACTAAGTCGAAAAACCAGCTAGACACTAGGCAAAAAGTTGGGGGTAACCATAGTCAGATATCCACCTTCCTACACCAGTTACCCCTCCCCATGAGAAGTTAACAACTGCCACACTATGTGAAGTAGTGGCATTGCTGGCATTGGTCACCAGGTAGTTCTCACCTGGTATGTACTGTCCAGGGTCCACAAAGCCTGGTGTCACCATAGTGACACTGGCACATGTGTCCCTGTAGGCTTGAGCCACTTTGTCATTAATTAAAGGAGTCTGTCTGTACTTGCCCAGGTTACTGGGGCTCACAGTCAGGGACAAATCAATGTCCCCATCACAGATCAAGACTGCCTGTGTAAGGGTTCTGTCTAAGTCAGAATCTCCTTCAGTTCCCATAGTGATTCCCACTACACCCTTTGTCTGGGGACCAACACTGCTAACAGTAGTACTGGGAGCAGGTGCCTTAGGGGCAACAGTGTTGGGGGCTCCACCCTTTTTGCAATCACTAGTCCAGTGAGTTGTATTTTTACAATGATTGCACCAGGGTTTCTTCTGACCTTCTTTCTTCTTCTTGGACTGTTGGGACCCACCCTCCTTAGCAGTAGTTTGGGGCCCTGTTGAAGACTTCTGGTCTTTAGGTTTCTGATCTCCACCCTTTTGGTCTGTTTTCTTCTGATCACCCCCTTGGCCCTGGTTCTGGTTCTTTTGCTTAACCCTGGTTCTGACCCATTTGTCTGCCTTCTTTCCCAATTCTTGGGGAGAGGTCAGATCAGAGTCAACCAAGTGTTGATGCAGTTGCTGGTTTTGACAGTTATTTAAAATCTGTTCTCTCATCATCAAATTATACAATCCTGTAAAATCAGATACCTTACCTCCCAGCAACCAACCCTCCAAAGCCTTAGTGGCACATTCAACATATTCAGACCAGTCCTGAGTCTGTGTCTTTTGGGTGTCTCTGAACATTAACCTGTACTGTTCAGTGGTTAAGCCTAACCCATCTACCAGAACACTCTTCAGGACTCTGTAGTTTCTGACATCCTCTTCTCTAACAGTGAGGAGTCTGTCTCTGCCTCTTCCTTCAAAGGAGAGCCAGAGGATTGCTGCCCACTGGTCTTCAGGAACCTGCTGTACTTTGCAGGCTCTCTCAAGAGCAGTTATCCATTTGTGGATGTCATCCCCACTTTTGTAGGGGGGCACAACCTTAGACAGGTTCCTATTGTCAAAGACCCTATCTTTGTCCTTAGGGACAATGCTGCCACCAGTGGGTATAGACCCACTCTCTCTAGGTTGCCTAGCCTTGTTCAGTTTTTCTTCCATCAGGGCTACTTCTAGCTCCTGCTTCCTGATCCTCAGCTGGGCTTCCTGCATTCTGGCCTCATGTTCCCTCCTCTGAGGGGTGGTCATCCTTTTCCTGGAGTGACCTTGAGAGCCTCTAGAGCCATGAGAAGCATTGGAGTCACCTGAGCGATTCCTTTGCCTCCCAAGCCCTGTGTTAAGTCCACTGGGGAGATCCAATGGGGTGAACCTATTGTCAGTCCCCAATAGCCTTAGTTTAGCTGGGCCAAGTATAATACTTGGCACTGGGCTAGTTCTCCCTTCATCATCACTACTTTCTGTATCCTCACCACTTTCCTCCCCTGTAGTATGGTTCTCATCTAAGGGATGGCTATTGGAACTGGGTACCTCTGTAGTATCTTCAGAAGGGGGGCCTCCTGTTCCTGACCCTAAGAGGGCTAACTGGGATGCTTTCTTGAGTGCTCTCTGATTCTCATCATTCTGTAAGAGCTCTCTGAGCTCAGCAGAGTTTGGGTTCTTGGGCTGTTTAAGGCCTCTAAGAGTTGCCAAATGCCTGAGCTCATTCTGATTAAGGGTAGCAAAGCTGGATGTTGCCCTCTGGGGGTCACTCTCAACAGAGATGGGTACAGTGGACCCCTCTGCCCCGGCCATTGCTCTTAAGTGTGGGTGGATGTGTTGCAATCTACCTACACTTGTGTTTACCTACTAAACCTATCTAGTAGTTGTAGTCAGGGTGTGCTACTCCCTTTGCTCTACAACAACTAAGTTCAGTAGAACTTATGTATATCTAATCTTGTTTTATATGTACCTACAGGTACCTATGTGATCTTTCAATTGGTAACCAAGAGATTACAATGGTAAAACACAGCAAGCTCAAATCCAACCGCTGCTCACCAATGTGAGAAGTTGGCCTGGTATATGATGCTCACTAGTTAAAGTGATCACCTTGTACCATGCCAAGCAACCCTTATGGTGTGGTTGTAAGTCAACCTTTTCGGACTAGCTGCCCTAGTGGTAGCGTAGGCTAAGCAGTCTTTGAGGCTAAACTCGTGAAGCGTGTTAAGCCAGCTGTTTTACCAAATGTAACCCCCTTTTTTACCAATGAAAGGACACCACACAGATATATATTCAAAATATATATGTATTTATTTCTCAAAGTAACCCCTAGTCTCTTTATGAGCACAGGAGCACAAATCGTCAAACAAGATTATCACAGAATACACAGAAGTTGCACGTTATATGGATAGGCCCTGGTGGCCACTCAAACCATATACTAAAATAGTGGTATAAGTACCACGAACAGAAAAGGGAAAAGGCCTAGGGCCTCTAGAATCGCTGGGCCTACGAGGAGCTAACGTCAGTTAGTGACCAGGAGGTCCACGGGTGGCGTGTGCAGAGCAAATAGTCACACGCGTGCTCCCATAGGTTTCAATGGGTGCGTAAAAAGTACAAAGTTACTGCACAGAGGATCTTCCGGATGGACTAGGAACTCAAGATTTGGAACACAGGCACTAGAGATGTAATACTACACTTGGGCACAGGTTTGCCAGCTTTACCTCACCCACAGAAAGCGGGTGCATAGGCCTCGAAGTGCGTCGGGTTTCTTCTATCTGTTCCGTGGAGCTTGAAGACAAAGATGCTGCAGGCGGTCGGTCCGGGAGAGATGCAGTGGATCCCAGAGTGGATCGGAGATGTTGAAGACCTGTAAGCAGAGGGGCAGTGTTCACAGTCACTAGCCAGTGACCAGCGTGGCACCAGGTGGGTACCAGGCGATGTCGGGTGCAAACAGGTGATGAGGGGTAGCTTGTCTCCGCAGCCACGTGGTCCCTGAAGGTCGACGACGTCCAGGAGTCGGCTCACGAGCTGTCCCACGCAGGCTCTCGCTGTCGGCAGTGTCGGCGACTTGATCGAAGCAAACAAGCCTTGGCAAAAGCAATTGTAGGAGGATTCGGAAATCAGCTGTTGGTTCTGACCAGCAAGGTCAGAGGGATTGCTCCTTTGGAGGGGAGCAAGGGCCAGTCTGGAGCAACCAGACCAGCAGTGTATTTTGTAGAGTTCGTCGCCAAGATGGCCACTAGCCAGCGGACCAGCAACCGGTTAGGCACGTCGAGTGGCAAAATGCAGAAGGGCCCCACGCAGATCGTGGAGATGCTGGAGGGCTCAACTTTGGTGCAGATGCTGCTCGGGGGTTGGGCTTCTCAGATCCCAAAGCACAACTTGGAGGGAGCCTCGGTTGTTGCACTTGTCAGCTTGTCGTAGTCGTTCCAAGATGGCTGGCTCCACGTGTCTCGGTGCCTCCACGGGTCTCCTCTTTTCAGGGACTGTGGATCGGGCGGTGAGAGGTCTGGAGGTCCAGGTCTTGTCAGTCTCTGGGCTCGGGCTCCGGCGGGAGGCGGCGGCAAAGCAGATGGTGATTCGCTGGATGGTGCTTGCGTTAGCAAGGTGGTCACTCCCTGACCACAGGGGAGATTTTCTTCAGTCTTCTGTGCAGCAGAATGTCGAAGTTCCCGTCTTCTTCTTAGTTTCAAGTTGATTCCAGGATGTCTGAAGTCTTAGGACACAGCTCCTACCTTTAAGCGGATTCTAGGGGCCGGACTACCTGCTAGGTCCCTCCCTATGGGTGGGACCAGGAAGGGGGGTGGTTACACCCCCAATCCTTTGTCCAGCTCGCCCCAGGCCCGGGACTGGTGTGCCCCAGGACCGGTTTGAACTGGCATATGCACCGAGGCTCCTTGTGAGCCACAGGCATGTCTGGTTTCTTTCAAGCCCTACCTGACCAATACACAAAATCCTGTCTGGGGTGGTGCACGCACCTCCCCTGGCAGGAAACCCTTTGTCCACACCTCCCAAGCTGGAAGGACTCCCAGCAGCAGGAGGGCAGACTTGTGTCTGTGGTGGCAGCATCCATTTTGTGGAGCTGAGGCTATGTCTGATTTTACCCGGGTTTCAGGCACTGTACATGTCGTGTCCCTCTAGAAGGGTGGAATGCTAACCCCGTCGCCAGAATTGGCGAGGGGTTAGTATTCCAATTCGTATGACACCTTACTCGACATGTTTTGATAAAGCCAAACCAAAGATAGCATTTAACCGCGAGGTTCATAATGCACTTAAGAGTATATGGTATGACGATATCTGGAAACAGTAGAAGGAAGTTGTTCCGACCACTGCAGACAGGCTCAGCTCATGCCAGAGCACCATCTCACATGGAACCAAGCACTCTGCCTTCAGGATTGTTAAGGCCTGCCATAGGAGTGACTTATAGGTTACCAGGTGTCCCATTTAAGGTTAGGTATAGGTATACTACACCTAAGTAAGAGGTGATTACACCAACTTACCCCAGCTGAGTGATCAGCCAGTTGTGTCAGATTGTTAGGCCAAGCCTGGGGTGGCATAATACATGCTGCAGCCCTTGGCAGGCCTTGGGTACACCAATGCCCTGGGTACCTAGTGTACACTGGTACAGGGGCTGACAGGGTGATCCACTTCCAATTGGTTATGCACCTAGGGTGCATAGTTTTAATTTAGTAGAGAGAACAGCAGGCTGGGGGTCTGATTGGCAGGCCCACAGCCTCAATATGTCAAAAACCAGTGAAGCAAAAAGCAAAAATTTGGGGTGACCATAGGATAGCAGACCCTACTCTCCTACATGCGCCATTTCCTGTCACGGGCACTATGCCGACCCGCACAAGTGAGGTACCATTTGTCTCGTAGGACTTTGGGGAACGCGGGGTGGATGGAAATTTGTGAATTCACGCAGATTCCAGAACTTTCCATAACAGAAATGTGGGGAAAATATGTTTATTTTTTTATTTTTTACGTTTGCAAGGGATTCTGGGTAACAAACCATGGTGGGAGGCAGTCAAATCACCCCATCCTGGATTCCCCTGGGTGTCTAGTTTTCAAAAATGTATAGGTTTGCTAGGTTTCCCTAGGTGCCGGCAGGGCTAGGGTTAAAAAACTACAGCTCGTCACTTTGCCAAAAAAGGGTCATTTTTCACTGCAAAATTGAGGTGTGACCACGTTGCGTTTTGCGCCGTTTCCAGTCGCGGGCACTATGCCGACCCGCACAAGTGAGATACCATTTTTCTCGTAGGACATTGGGGAACGCGGGGTGGGTGGAAAATTGTGGATCCACGCAGATTCCAGAACTTTCCATCACAGAAATATGTGGAAAATTTGTTTTTTTTGTCAATTTTTTACGTTTGCAAGGGATTCTGGGTAACAGACCATGGTGGGAGGCAGTCAAGTCACCCCATCCTGGATTCCCCTGAGTGTCTAGTTTACAAAAATGTATAGGTTTGCTAGGTTTCCCTAGGTGCCGGCAGGGCTAGGGTTCAAAAACTACTGCTAGTCACTTTGCCAAAAAAGGGTCATTTTTCACTGCAAAATTGAGGTGTGACCACGTCGCGTTTTGCGCCGTTTCCTGTCGCGGGCACTAGGCCGACCCCCACAAGTGAGGTACCATTTTTCTCGTAGGACTCTGGGGAACGCGGGTGGGTGGACATTTGTGGATCCACGCAGATTCCAGAACTTTCCATCACAGAAATGTGGGGAAAATGTGTTTTTTTTGTCAATTTTTTACGTTTGCAAGGGATTCTGGGTATCAGACCATGGTGGGAGGCAGTCAAGTCACCCCATCCTGGATTCCCCTGGGTGTCTAGTTTTCAAAAATGTATAGGTTTGCTAAGTTTCCCTAGGTGCCGGCAGGGCTAGGGTTCAAAAACTACAGCTCGTCACTTTGCCAAAAATGGGTCATTTTTCACTGCAAAATTGAGGTGTGACCACGTTGCGTTTTGCGCCGTTTCCTGTCGTGGGCACTATGCCGACCCGCACAAGTGAGGTACCATTTTTCTCGTAGGACTTTGGGGAAAGCGGGGTAGGTGGAAATTTGTGGATCCACGCAGATTCCAGAACTTTCCATCACAGAAATGTGGGGAAAATGTGTTTTTTTGTCAATTTTTCACGTTTGCAAGGGATTCTGGGTAACAGACCATGGTGGGAGGCAGTCAAGTCACCCCATCCTGGATTCCCCTGGGTGTCTAGTTTACAAAAATGTATAGGTTTGCTAGGTTTCCCTAGGTGCCGGCAGGGCTAGGGTTCAAAAACTACAGCTAGTCACTTTGCCAAAAAAGGGTCATTTTTCACTGCAAAATTGAGGTGTGACCATGTCGCGTTTTGCGCCGTTTCCTGTCGCGGGCACTAGGCCGACCCCCACAAGTGAGGTACCATTTTTCTCGTAGGACTTTGGGGAACGCGGGGTGGGTGGAAATTTGTGGATCCACGCAGATTCCAGAACTTTCCATCACAGAAATGTGGGGAAAATGTGTTTTTTTTGTCAATTTTTTACGTTTGCAAGGGATTCTGGGTATCAAACCATGGTGGGAGGCAGTCAAGTCACCCCATCCTGGATTCCCCTGGGTGTCTAGTTTTAAAAAATGTATAGGTTTGCTAGGTTTCCCTAGGTGCCGGCAGGGCTAGGGTTCAAAAACTACAGCTCGTCACTTTGCCAAAAAAGGGTCATTTTTCACTGCAAAATTGAGGTGTGACCACGTTGCGTTTTGCGCCGTTTCCTGTCGCGGGCACTATGCCGACCCGCACAAGTGAGGTACCATTTTTCTCGTAGGACTTTGGGGAACGCGGGGTGGGTGGAAATTTGTGGATCCACGCAGATTCCAGAACTTTCCATCACAGAAATGTGGGGAAAATGTGTTTTTTTTGTCAATGTTTTACGTTTGCAAGGGATTCTGGGTAACAGACCATGGTGGGAGGCAGTCAAGTCACCCCATCCTGGATTCCCCTGGGTGTCTAGTTTTCAAAAATGTATAGGTTTGCTAGGTTTCCCTAGGTGCCGGCAGGGCTAGGGTTCAAAAACTACAGCTCGTCACTTTGCCAAAAAAGGGTCATTTTTCACTGCAAAATTGAGGTGTGACCACGTTGCGTTTTGCGCCATTTCCTGTCACGGGCACTATGCCGACCCGCACAAGTGAGGTACCATTTGTCTCGTAGGACTTTGGGGAACGCGGGGTGGATGGAAATTTGTGAATCCACGCAGATTCCAGAACTTTCCATAACAGAAATGTGGGGAAAATATGGTTTTTTTTTTTATTTTTTACGTTTGCAAGGGATTCTGGGTATCAAACCATGGTGGGAGGCAGTCAAGTCACCCCATCCTGGATTCCCCTGCGTGTCTAGTTTTAAAAAATGTAGAAGTTTGCTAGGTTTCCCTAGGTGCCGGCAGGGCTAGGGTTCAAAAACTACAGCTCGTCACTTTGCCAAAAAAGGGTCATTTTTCACTGCAAAATTGAGGTGTGACCACGTTGCGTTTTGCACCGTTTCCTGTCGCGGGCACTATGCCGACCCGCACAAGTGAGGTACCATTTTTCTCGTAGGACTTTGGGGAACGCGGGGTGGGTGGAAATTTGTGGATCCACGCAGATTCCAGAACTTTCCATCACAGAAATGTGGGGAAAATGTGTTTTTTTTGTCAATGTTTTACGTTTGCAAGGGATTCTGGGTAACAGACCATGGTGGGAGGCAGTCAAGTCACCCCATCCTGGATTCCCCTGGGTGTCTAGTTTTCAAAAATGTATAGGTTTGCTAGGTTTCCCTAGGTGCCGGCAGGGCTAGGGTTCAAAAACTACAGCTAGTCACTTTGCCAAAAAAGGGTCATTTTTCACTGCAAAATTGAGGTGTGACCACGTTGCGTTTTGCGCCGTTTCCAGTCGCGGGCACTATGCCGACCCGCACAAGTGAGATACCATTTTTCTCGTAGGACATTGGGGAACGCGGGGTGGGTGGAAAATTGTGGATCCACGCAGATTCCAGAACTTTCCATCACAGAAATATGTGGAAAATTTGTTTTTTTTGTCAATTTTTTACGTTTGCAAGGGATTCTGGGTAACAGACCATGGTGGGAGGCAGTCAAGTCACCCCATCCTGGATTCCCCTGAGTGTCTAGTTTACAAAAATGTATAGGTTTGCTAGGTTTCCCTAGGTGCCGGCAGGGCTAGGGTTCAAAAACTACTGCTAGTCACTTTGCCAAAAAAGGGTCATTTTTCACTGCAAAATTGAGGTGTGACCACGTCGCGTTTTGCGCCGTTTCCTGTCGCGGGCACTAGGCCGACCCCCACAAGTGAGGTACCATTTTTCTCGTAGGACTCTGGGGAACGCGGGTGGGTGGACATTTGTGGATCCACGCAGATTCCAGAACTTTCCATCACAGAAATGTGGGGAAAATGTGTTTTTTTTGTCAATTTTTTACGTTTGCAAGGGATTCTGGGTATCAGACCATGGTGGGAGGCAGTCAAGTCACCCCATCCTGGATTCCCCTGGGTGTCTAGTTTTCAAAAATGTATAGGTTTGCTAAGTTTCCCTAGGTGCCGGCAGGGCTAGGGTTCAAAAACTACAGCTCGTCACTTTGCCAAAAATGGGTCATTTTTCACTGCAAAATTGAGGTGTGACCACGTTGCGTTTTGCGCCGTTTCCTGTCGTGGGCACTATGCCGACCCGCACAAGTGAGGTACCATTTTTCTCGTAGGACTTTGGGGAAAGCGGGGTAGGTGGAAATTTGTGGATCCACGCAGATTCCAGAACTTTCCATCACAGAAATGTGGGGAAAATGTGTTTTTTTGTCAATTTTTCACGTTTGCAAGGGATTCTGGGTAACAGACCATGGTGGGAGGCAGTCAAGTCACCCCATCCTGGATTCCCCTGGGTGTCTAGTTTACAAAAATGTATAGGTTTGCTAGGTTTCCCTAGGTGCCGGCAGGGCTAGGGTTCAAAAACTACAGCTAGTCACTTTGCCAAAAAAGGGTCATTTTTCACTGCAAAATTGAGGTGTGACCATGTCGCGTTTTGCGCCGTTTCCTGTCGCGGGCACTAGGCCGACCCCCACAAGTGAGGTACCATTTTTCTCGTAGGACTTTGGGGAACGCGGGGTGGGTGGAAATTTGTGGATCCACGCAGATTCCAGAACTTTCCATCACAGAAATGTGGGGAAAATGTGTTTTTTTTGTCAATTTTTTACGTTTGCAAGGGATTCTGGGTATCAAACCATGGTGGGAGGCAGTCAAGTCACCCCATCCTGGATTCCCCTGGGTGTCTAGTTTTAAAAAATGTATAGGTTTGCTAGGTTTCCCTAGGTGCCGGCAGGGCTAGGGTTCAAAAACTACAGCTCGTCACTTTGCCAAAAAAGGGTCATTTTTCACTGCAAAATTGAGGTGTGACCACGTTGCGTTTTGCGCCGTTTCCTGTCGCGGGCACTATGCCGACCCGCACAAGTGAGGTACCATTTTTCTCGTAGGACTTTGGGGAACGCGGGGTGGGTGGAAATTTGTGGATCCACGCAGATTCCAGAACTTTCCATCACAGAAATGTGGGGAAAATGTGTTTTTTTTGTCAATGTTTTACGTTTGCAAGGGATTCTGGGTAACAGACCATGGTGGGAGGCAGTCAAGTCACCCCATCCTGGATTCCCCTGGGTGTCTAGTTTTCAAAAATGTATAGGTTTGCTAGGTTTCCCTAGGTGCCGGCAGGGCTAGGGTTCAAAAACTACAGCTCGTCACTTTGCCAAAAAAGGGTCATTTTTCACTGCAAAATTGAGGTGTGACCACGTTGCGTTTTGCGCCATTTCCTGTCACGGGCACTATGCCGACCCGCACAAGTGAGGTACCATTTGTCTCGTAGGACTTTGGGGAACGCGGGGTGGATGGAAATTTGTGAATCCACGCAGATTCCAGAACTTTCCATAACAGAAATGTGGGGAAAATATGGTTTTTTTTTTTATTTTTTACGTTTGCAAGGGATTCTGGGTATCAAACCATGGTGGGAGGCAGTCAAGTCACCCCATCCTGGATTCCCCTGCGTGTCTAGTTTTAAAAAATGTAGAAGTTTGCTAGGTTTCCCTAGGTGCCGGCAGGGCTAGGGTTCAAAAACTACAGCTCGTCACTTTGCCAAAAAAGGGTCATTTTTCACTGCAAAATTGAGGTGTGACCACGTTGCGTTTTGCACCGTTTCCTGTCGCGGGCACTATGCCGACCCGCACAAGTGAGGTACCATTTTTCTCGTAGGACTTTGGGGAACGCGGGGTGGGTGGAAATTTGTGGATCCACGCAGATTCCAGAACTTTCCATCACAGAAATGTGGGGAAAATGTGTTTTTTTTGTCAATGTTTTACGTTTGCAAGGGATTCTGGGTAACAGACCATGGTGGGAGGCAGTCAAGTCACCCCATCCTGGATTCCCCTGGGTGTCTAGTTTTCAAAAATGTATAGGTTTGCTAGGTTTCCCTAGGTGCCGGCAGGGCTAGGGTTCAAAAACTACAGCTCGTCACTTTGCCAAAAAAGGGTCATTTTTCACTGCAAAATTGAGGTGTGACCACGTTGCGTTTTGCGCCATTTCCTGTCGCGGGCACTATGCCGACCCGCACAAGTGAGGTACCATTTGTCTCGTAGGACTTTGGGGAACGCGGGGTGGATGGAAATTTGTGAATCCACGCAGATTCCAGAACTTTCCATAACAGAAATGTGGGGAAAATATGGTTTATTTTTTTATTTTTTACGTTTGCAAGGGATTCTGGGTAACAAACCATGGTGGGAGGCAGTCAAATCACCCCATCCTGGATTCCCCTGGGTGTCTAGTTTTCAAAAATGTATATTTTTGCTAGGTTTCCCTAGGTGCCGGCAGGGCTAGGGTTAAAAAACTACAGCTCGTCACTTTGCCAAAAAAGGGTCATTTTTCACTGCAAAATTGAGGTGTGACCACGTTGCGTTTTGCGCCGTTTCCAGTCGCGGGCACTATGCCGACCCGCACAAGTGAGATACCATTTTTCTCGTAGGACATTGGGGAACACGGGGTGGGTGGAAAATTGTGGATCCACGCAGATTCCAGAACTTTCCATCACAGAAATATGTGGAAAATGTGTTTTTTTGTCAATTTTTTACGTTTGCAAGGGATTCTGGGTAACAGACCATGGTGGGAGGCAGTCAAGTCACCCCATCCTGGATTCCCCTGGGTGTCTAGTTTACAAAAATGTATAGGTTTGCTAGGTTTCCCTAGGTGCCGGCAGGGCTAGGGTTCAAAAACTACTGCTAGTCACTTTGCCAAAAAAGGGTCATTTTTCACTGCAAAATTGAGGTGTGACCACGTCGCGTTTTGCGCCGTTTCCTGTCGCGGGCACTAGGCCGACCCCCACAAGTGAGGTACCATTTTTCTCGTAGGACTTTGGGGAACGCGGGGTGGGTGGAAATTTGTGGATCCACGCAGATTCCAGAACTTTCCATCACAGAAATGTGGGGAAAATGTGTTTTTTTTGTCAATTTTTTACGTTTGCAAGGGATTCTGGGTATCAGACCATGGTGGGAGGCAGTCAAGTCACCCCATCCTGGATTCCCCTGGGTGTCTAGTTTTCAAAAATGGATAGGTTTGCTAGGTTTCCCTAGGTGCCGGCAGGGCTAGGGTTCAAAAACTACAGCTCGTCACTTTGCCAAAAAAGGGTCATTTTTCACTGCAAAATTGAGGTGTGACCACGTTGCGTTTTGCGCCGTTTCCTGTCGCGGGCACTATGCCGACCCGCACAAGTGAGGTACCATTTTTCTCGTAGGACTTTGGGGAACACGGGGTGGGTGGAAATTTGTAGATCCACGCAGATTCCAGAACTTTCCATCACAGAAATGTGGAGAAAATGTGTTTTTTTTGTCAATTTTTTACGTTTGCAAGGGATTCTGGGTAACAGACCATGGTGGGAGGCAGTCAAGTCACCCCATCCTGGATTCCCCTGGGTGTCTAGTTTTTAAAAATGTATAGGTTTGCTAGGTTTCCCTAGGTGCCGGCAGGGCTAGGGTTCAAAAACTACAGCTCGTCACTTTGCCAAAAAAGGGTCATTTTTCACTGCAAAATTGAGGTGTGACCACGTTGCGTTTTGCGCCGTTTCCAGTCGCGGGCACTATGCCGACCCGCACAAGTGAGGTACCATTTTTCTCGTAGGACATTGGGGAACGCGGGGTGGGTGGAAAATTGTGGATCCACGCAGATTCCAGAACTTTCCATCACAGAAATATGGGGAAAATTTGTTTTTTTTGTCAATTTTTTACGTTTGCAAGGGATTCTGGGTAACAGACCATGGTGGGAGGCAGTCAAGTCACCCCATCCTGGATTCCCCTGGGTGTCTAGTTTTCAAAAATGTATAGGTTTGCTAGGTTTCCCTAGGAGCCGGCAGGGCTAGGGTTAAAAAACTACAGCTAGTCACTTTGCCAAAAAGGGGTCATTTTTCACTGCAAAATTGAGGTGTGACCACGTTGCGTTTTGCGCCGTTTCCTGTTGCGGGCACTATGCCGACCCGCACAAGTGAGGTACCATTTTTCTTGTAGGACTTTGGGGAACGCGGGGTGCATGGAAATTTGTGGATCCACGCAGATTCCAGAACTTTCCATTACAGAAATGTGGGGAAAATGTGTTTTTTTTGTCAATTGTTTACGTTTGCAAGGGATTCTGGGTAACAGACCATGGTGGGAGGCAGTCAAGTCACCCCATCCTGGATTCCCCTGGGTGTCTAGTTTTAAAAAATGTATAGGTTTGCTAGGTTTCCCTAGGTGCCGGCAGGGCTAGGGTTAAAAAACTACAGCTCGTCACTTTGCCAAAAAAGGGTCATTTTTCACTGCAAAATTGAGGTGTGACCACGTTGCGTTTTTCGCCGTTTCCTGTCGCGGGCACGAGGCCGACCCGCACAAGTGAGGTACCATTTTTCTCGTAGGACTTTGGGGAACGTGGGGTGGGTGGAAATTTGTGGATCCACGCAGATTCCAGAACTTTCCAACACAGAAATGTGGGGAAAATGTGTTTTTTTTGTCAATTGTTTACGTTTGCAAGGGATTCTGGGTAACAGACCATGGTGGGAGGCAGTCAAGTCACCCCATCCTGGAGTCCCCTGGGTGTCTAGTTTTCAAAAATGTATAGGTTTGCTAGGTTTCCCTAGGTGCCGGAAGGGCTAGGGTTCAAAGACTACAGCTAGTCACTTTGCCAAAAAGGGGTAATTTTTTCACTGCAAAATTGAGGTGTGACCACGTTGCGTTTTGCGCCGTTTCCTGTCGTGGGCACTATGCCGACCCGCACAAGTGAGGTACCATTTTTCTCGTAGGACTTTGGGGAACACGGGGTGGGTGGAAATTTGTGGATCCACGCAGATTCCAGAACTTTCCATCACAGAAATGTGGGGAAAATGTGTTTTTTTTGTCAATTTTTTACGTTTGCAAGGAATTCTGGGTAACAGACCATGGTGGGAGGCAGTCAAGTCACCCCATCTTGGATTCCCCTGCGTGTCTAGTTTTCAAAAATGTATAGGTTTGCTAGATTTCCCTAGGTGCCGGCAGGGCTAGGGTTCAAAACCTACAGCTCGTCACTTTGCCAAAAAAGGGTCATTTTTCACTGCAAAATTGAGGTGTGACCACGTCGCGTTTTGCGCCGTTTCCTGTCGCGGGCACTAGGCCGACCCGCACAAGTTAGGTACCATTTTTCTCATAGGACTTTGGGGAACGCGGGGTGGGTGGAAATTTGTGGATCCACGCAGATTCCAGAACTTTCCATCACAGAAATATGGGGAAAATGTGTTTTTTTTTGTCAATTTTTTACGTTTGCAAGGGATTCTGGGTAACAGACCATGGTGGGAGGCAGTCAAGTCACCCCATCCTGGATTCCCCTGGGTGTCTAGTTTTCAAAAATATATAGGTTTGCTAGGTTTCCCTAGGTGCCGGCAGGGCTAGGGTTCAAAAACTACAGCTCGTCACTTTGCGAAAAAAGGGTCATTTTTCACAGCAAAATTGAGGTGTGACCACGTTGCGTTTTGCGCCGTTTCCTGTCACGGGCACTATGCCGACCCGCACAAGTGAGGTACCATTTTTCTCGTAGGACTTTGGGGAACGCGGGGTGGGTGGAAATTTGTGGATCCACGCAGATTCCAGAACTTTCCATCACAGAAATGTGGGGAAAATGTGTTTTTTTTGTCAATGTTTTACGTTTGCAAGGGATTCTGGGTAACAGACCATGGTGGGAGGCAGTCAAGTCACCCCATCCTGGATTCCCCTGGGTGTCTAGTTTTCAAAAATGTATAGGTTTGCTAGGTTTCCCTAGGTGCCGGCAGGGCTAGGGTTAAAAAACTACAGCTCGTCACTTTGCCAAAAAAGGGTCATTTTTCACTGCAAAATTGAGGTGTGACCACGTCGCGTTTTGCGCCGTTTCCTGTCGCGGGCACTAGGCCGACCCCCACAAGTGAGGTACCATTTTTCTCGTAGGACTTTGGGGAACGCGGGGTGGGTGGAAATTTGTGGATCCACGCAGATTCCAGAACTTTCCATCACAGAAATGTGGGGAAAATGTGTTTTTTTTGTCAATTTTTTACGTTTGCAAGGGATTCTGGGTATCAGACCATGGTGGGAGGCAGTCAAGTCACCCCATCCTGGATTCCCCTGGGTGTCTAGTTTTCAAAAATGTATAGGTTTGCTAGGTTTCCCTAGGTGCCGGCAGGGCTAGGGTTCAAAAACTACAGCTCGTCACTTTGCCAAAAATGGGTCATTTTTCACTGCAAAATTGAGGTGTGACCACGTTGCGTTTTGCGCCGTTTCCTGTCGTGGGCACTATGCCGACCCGCACAAGTGAGGTACCATTTTTCTCGTAGGACTTTGGGGAACGCGGGGTAGGTGGAAATTTGTGGATCCACGCAGATTCCAGAACTTTCCATCACAGAAATGTGGGGAAAATGTGTTTTTTTGTCAATTTTTCACGTTTGCAAGGGATTCTGGGTAACAGACCATGGTGGGAGGCAGTCAAGTCACCCCATCCTGGATTCCCCTGGGTGTCTAGTTTTCAAAAATGTATAGGTTTGCTAGGTTTCCCTAGGTGCCGGCAGGGCTAGGGTTCAAAAACTACAGCTCGTCACTTTGCCAAAAAAGGGTCATTTTTCACTGCAAAATTGTGGTGTGACCACGTTGCGTTTTGCGCCGTTTCCTATCGCGGGCACTATGCCGACCCGCACAAGTGAGGTACCATTTTTCTCGTAGGACTTTGGGGAACGCGGGGTGGGTGGAAATTTGTGGATCCACGCAGATTCCAGAACTTTCCATCACAGAAATGTGGGGAAAATGTGTTTTTTTTATCAATGTTTTTACGTTTGCAAGGGATTCTGGGTATCAAACCATGGTGGGAGGCAGTCAAGTCACCCCATCCTGGATTCCCCTGGGTGTCTAGTTTTCAAAAATGTATAGGTTTGCTAGGTTTCCCTAGGTGCCGGCAGGGCTAGGGTTCAAAAACTACAGCTCGTCACTTTGCCAAAAAAGGGTCATTTTTCACTGCAAAATTGAGGTGTGACCACGTTGCGTTTTGCGCCATTTCCTGTCACGGGCACTATGCCGACCCGCACAAGTGAGGTACCATTTGTCTCGTAGGACTTTGGGGAACGCGGGGTGGATGGAAATTTGTGAATCCACGCAGATTCCAGAACTTTCCATAACAGAAATGTGGGGAAAATATGGTTTATTTTTTTATTTTTTACGTTTGCAAGGGATTCTGGGTAACAAACCATGGTGGGAGGCAGTCAAATCACCCCATCCTGGATTCCCCTGGGTGTCTAGTTTTCAAAAATGTATAGGTTTGCTAGGTTTCCCTAGGTGCCGGCAGGGCTAGGGTTAAAAAACTACAGCTCGTCACTTTGCCAAAAAAGGGTCATTTTTCACTGCAAAATTGAGGTGTGACCACGTTGCGTTTTGCGCCGTTTCCAGTCGCGGGCACTATGCCGACCCGCACAAGTGAGATACCATTTTTCTCGTAGGACATTGGGGAACGCGGGGTGGGTGGAAAATTGTGGATCCACGCAGATTCCAGAACTTTCCATCACAGAAATATGTGGAAAATTTGTTTTTTTTGTCAATTTTTTACGTTTGCAAGGGATTCTGGGTAACAGACCATGGTGGGAGGCAGTCAAGTCACCCCATCCTGGATTCCCCTGAGTGTCTAGTTTACAAAAATGTATAGGTTTGCTAGGTTTCCCTAGGTGCCGGCAGGGCTAGGGTTCAAAAACTACTGCTAGTCACTTTGCCAAAAAAGGGTCATTTTTCACTGCAAAATTGAGGTGTGACCACGTCGCGTTTTGCGCCGTTTCCTGTCGCGGGCACTAGGCCGACCCCCACAAGTGAGGTACCATTTTTCTCGTAGGACTTTGGGGAACGCGGGGTGGGTGGAAATTTGTGGATCCACGCAGATTCCAGAACTTTCCATCACAGAAATGTGGGGAAAATGTGTTTTTTTTGTCAATTTTTTACGTTTGCAAGGGATTCTGGGTATCAGACCATGGTGGGAGGCAGTCAAGTCACCCCATCCTGGATTCCCCTGGGTGTCTAGTTTTCAAAAATGTATAGGTTTGCTAGGTTTCCCTAGGTGCCGGCAGGGCTAGGGTTCAAAAACTACAGCTCGTCACTTTGCCAAAAAAGGGTCATTTTTCACTGCAAAATTGAGGTGTGACCACGTTGCGTTTTGCGCCGTTTCCTGTCGCGGGCACTATGCCGACCCGCACAAGTGAGGTACCATTTTTCTCATAGGACTTTGGGGAACGCGGGGTGGGTGGAAATTTGTGGATCCACGCAGATTCCAGAACTTTCCATCACAGAAATGTGGGGAAAATGTGTTTTTTTTGTCAATGTTTTACGTTTGCAAGGGATTCTGGGTAACAGACCATGGTGGGAGGCAGTCAAGTCACCCCATCCTGGATTCCCCTGGGTGTCTAGTTTTCAAAAATGTATAGGTTTGATAGGTTTCCCTAGGTGCCGGCAGGGCTAGGGTTCAAAAACTACAACTCGTCACTTTGCCAAAAAAGGGTCATTTTTCACTGCAAAATTGAGGTGTGACCACGTTGCGTTTTGCGCCATTTCCTGTCGCGGGCACTATGCCGACCCGCACAAGTGAGGTACCATTTGTCTCGTAGGACTTTGGGGAACGCGGGGTGGATGGAAATTTGTGAATCCACGCAGATTCCAGAACTTTCCATAACAGAAATGTGGGGAAAATATGGTTTATTTTTTTATTTTTTACGTTTGCAAGGGATTCTGGGTAACAAACCATGGTGGGAGGCAGTCAAATCACCCCATCCTGGATTCCCCTGGGTGTCTAGTTTTCAAAAATGTATATGTTTGCTAGGTTTCCCTAGGTGCCGGCAGGGCTAGGGTTAAAAAACTACAGCTCGTCACTTTGCCAAAAAAGGGTCATTTTTCACTGCAAAATTGAGGTGTGACCACGTTGCGTTTTGCGCCGTTTCCAGTCGCGGGCACTATGCCGACCCGCACAAGTGAGATACCATTTTTCTCGTAGGACATTGGGGAACACGGGGTGGGTGGAAAATTGTGGATCCACGCAGATTCCAGAACTTTCCATCACAGAAATATGTGGAAAATGTGTTTTTTTTGTCAATTTTTTACGTTTGCAAGGGATTCTGGGTAACAGACCATGGTGGGAGGCAGTCAAGTCACCCCATCCTGGATTCCCCTGGGTGTCTAGTTTACAAAAATGTATAGGTTTGCTAGGTTTCCCTAGGTGCCGGCAGGGCTAGGGTTCAAAAACTACTGCTAGTCACTTTGCCAAAAAAGGGTCATTTTTCACTGCAAAATTGAGGTGTGACCACGTCGCGTTTTGCGCCGTTTCCTGTCGCGGGCACTAGGCCGACCCCCACAAGTGAGGTACCATTTTTCTCGTAGGACTTTGGGGAACGCGGGGTGGGTGGAAATTTGTGGATCCACGCAGATTCCAGAACTTTCCATCACAGAAATGTGGGGAAAATGTGTTTTTTTTGTCAATTTTTTACGTTTGCAAGGGATTCTGGGTATCAGACCATGGTGGGAGGCAGTCAAGTCACCCCATCCTGGATTCCCCTGGGTGTCTAGTTTTCAAAAATGTATAGGTTTGCTAGGTTTCCCTAGGTGCCGGCAGGGCTAGGGTTCAAAAACTACAGCTCGTCACTTTGCCAAAAAAGGGTCATTTTTCACTGCAAAATTGAGGTGTGACCACGTTGCGTTTTGCGCCGTTTCCTGTCGCGGGCACTATGCCGACCCGCACAAGTGAGGTACCATTTTTCTCGTAGGACTTTGGGGAACGCGGGGTGGGTGGAAATTTGTAGATCCACGCAGATTCCAGAACTTTCCATCACAGAAATGTGGAGAAAATGTGTTTTTTTTGTCAATTTTTTACGTTTGCAAGGGATTCTGGGTAACAGACCATGGTGGGAGGCAGTCAAGTCACCCCATCCTGGATTCCCCTGGGTGTCTAGTTTTTAAAAATGTATAGGTTTGCTAGGTTTCCCTAGGTGCCGGCAGGGCTAGGGTTCAAAAACTACAGCTCGTCACTTTGCCAAAAAAGGGTCATTTTTCACTGCAAAATTGAGGTGTGACCACGTTGCGTTTTGCGCCGTTTCCAGTCGCGGGCACTATGCCGACCCGCACAAGTGAGGTACCATTTTTCTCGTAGGACATTGGGGAACGCGGGGTGGGTGGAAAATTGTGGATCCACGCAGATTCCAGAACTTTCCATCACAGAAATATGGGGAAAATTTGTTTTTTTTGTCAATTTTTTACGTTTGCAAGGGATTCTGGGTAACAGACCATGGTGGGAGGCAGTCAAGTCACCCCATCCTGGATTCCCCTGGGTGTCTAGTTTTCAAAAATGTATAGGTTTGCTAGGTTTCCCTAGGAGCCGGCAGGGCTAGGGTTAAAAAACTACAGCTAGTCACTTTGCCAAAAAGGGGTCATTTTTCACTGCAAAATTGAGGTGTGACCACGTTGCGTTTTGCGCCGTTTCCTGTTGCGGGCACTATGCCGACCCGCACAAGTGAGGTACCATTTTTCTTGTAGGACTTTGGGGAACGCGGGGTGCATGGAAATTTGTGGATCCACGCAGATTCCAGAACTTTCCATTACAGAAATGTGGGGAAAATGTGTTTTTTTTGTCAATTGTTTACGTTTGCAAGGGATTCTGGGTAACAGACCATGGTGGGAGGCAGTCAAGTCACCCCATCCTGGATTCCCCTGGGTGTCTAGTTTTAAAAAATGTATAGGTTTGCTAGGTTTCCCTAGGTGCCGGCAGGGCTAGGGTTAAAAAACTACAGCTCGTCACTTTGCCAAAAAAGGGTCATTTTTCACTGCAAAATTGAGGTGTGACCACGTTGCGTTTTTCGCCGTTTCCTGTCGCGGGCACGAGGCCGACCCGCACAAGTGAGGTACCATTTTTCTCGTAGGACTTTGGGGAACGTGGGGTGGGTGGAAATTTGTGGATCCACGCAGATTCCAGAACTTTCCAACACAGAAATGTGGGGAAAATGTGTTTTTTTTGTCAATTGTTTACGTTTGCAAGGGATTCTGGGTAACAGACCATGGTGGGAGGCAGTCAAGTCACCCCATCCTGGAGTCCCCTGGGTGTCTAGTTTTCAAAAATGTATAGGTTTGCTAGGTTTCCCTAGGTGCCGGAAGGGCTAGGGTTCAAAGACTACAGCTAGTCACTTTGCCAAAAAGGGGTAATTTTTTCACTGCAAAATTGAGGTGTGACCACGTTGCGTTTTGCGCCGTTTCCTGTCGTGGGCACTATGCCGACCCGCACAAGTGAGGTACCATTTTTCTAGTAGGACTTTGGGGAACACGGGGTGGGTGGAAATTTGTGGATCCACGCAGATTCCAGAACTTTCCATCACAGAAATGTGGGGAAAATGTGTTTATTTTGTCAATTTTTTACGTTTGCAAGGGATTCTGGGTAACAGACCATGGTGGGAGGCAGTCAAGTCACCCCATCCTGGATTCCCCTGGGTGTCTAGTTTTCAAAAATATATAGGTTTGCTAGGTTTCCCTAGGTGCCGGCAGGGCTAGGGTTCAAAAACTACAGCTCGTCACTTTGCCAAAAAAGGGTCATTTTTCACAGCAAAATTGAGGTGTGACCACGTTGCGTTTTGCGCCGTTTCCTGTCACGGGCACTATGCCGACCCGCACAAGTGAGGTACCATTTTTCTCGTAGGACTTTGGGGAACGCGGGGTGGGTGGAAATTTGTGGATCCACGCAGATTCCAGAACTTTCCATCACAGAAATATGGGGAAAATGTGTTTTTTTTTGTCAATTTTTTACGTTTGCAAGGGATTCTGGGTAACAGACCATGGTGGGAGGCAGTCAAGTCACCCCATCCTGGATTCCCCTGGGTGTCTAGTTTTCAAAAATATATAGGTTTGCTAGGTTTCCCTAGGTGCCGGCAGGGCTAGGGTTCAAAAACTACAGCTCGTCACTTTGCCAAAAAAGGGTCATTTTTCACAGCAAAATTGAGGTGTGACCACGTTGCGTTTTGCGCCGTTTCCTGTCACGGGCACTATGCCGACCCGCACAAGTGAGGTACCATTTTTCTCGTAGGACTTTGGGGAACGCGGGGTGGGTGGAAATTTGTGGATCCACGCAGATTCCAGAACTTTCCATCACAGAAATGTGGGGAAAATGTGTTTTTTTTGTCAATGTTTTACGTTTGCAAGGGATTCTGGGTAACAGACCATGGTGGGAGGCAGTCAAGTCACCCCATCCTGGATTCCCCTGGGTGTCTAGTTTTCAAAAATGTATAGGTTTGCTAGGTTTCCCTAGGTGCCGGCAGGGCTAGGGTTAAAAAACTACAGCTCGTCACTTTGCCAAAAAAGGGTCATTTTTCACTGCAAAATTGAGGTGTGACCACGTTGCGTTTTGCG